>NC_054554.1:1410000-1412500 GCF_017654505.1 Polyodon spathula
AAAGCATTAATCTCATGTCTGAAAATACTTTGCATAAAGCACTAACTTTAAGGCTACATTCATTTCCTGTGTTTTTGTATTATTAATTTTTTTATTATTATTTTTTTTTTTTTTTTGCAGGGCCAGTTCAGTGCTGCGTTCTCATGGCTTTATACAAAGCTGAACGTGTTTTCAGGTTAAAGGTCTTGTGTTATTTTCTTTTTAAGAGGATGTGCGGCCGTTTCCCCAGACATACAGATTTATATTGGTGTAAATGACGCAAATGAGAGTCCAAAAAAAACCTCCAAAATATGTGTGGTGTGTTTCCCCTCCCAAGGGGAGCCGGGGCTGTCTCAATGGGAGGATGCATCAAGGGAAGGACCTTGCACTACCCACCCAACGTGGAAAACAGGGAAAGCAGCGGGTGTTCACACTAAACGCAGCTTGGCTGGTGCCGGTGTGTGTGTGTTTGTTTTATTCTCCCCCTCTTTACTTTTTTTATGTTGCAATCCGTGAGCATCCTGACTTGTAAGTGACCTTCAAACTTTATTCTTTTGATTGGATTTCATTTGCAGTGGGCTGTGACCTCTCAGCGTGGTACCTTTTGGGGTCACATGTCACCAAAGCCCTGAGTGCCAAGCCTTCTCTGTGATTCCTGACAAGCAGTAAATAACAGTAAAGTTGATTGAACAGGAAAATTAGCATCAGAGACTCCAACCTCAACACAAACCAAAGAAAAAAAGTTTGCTACTTTTAAATTTAAAAAAATAGGAGGCTAATCAACAGCATGGCTGAGAAAGCTGTAAAAGTTGCTGCTCGCTTCTGTAGCTTTTGAAGACTCGCATTCTGTTCACATTAAGCTCATTTACTTTGAGGAAAAATCTCTTACTTAATGGGGGGGGGGGGGGGGTACGTCAAAACAAATGTGATTGTATCTGTGGACTGTTTGTTACGTTGTGATTTACAAAATGACAACTGGAATCCTAAAATTTATTACTAATGAATTTATTATTATTATTATTATTAAATAAATCTATTTACATAAAAGTAACAAAACAATTACAGAGGGAGAGGGAGAGAGAAGGTGGAGGTAAAGGTCATTTAAAAACAGATCTATTAAAGCCTGAAACTTTACAAAATTCTAAACTGTAAGGTTAGGGGCAGCCGTGTGGCGAACGCTCTTGTACCTTTTCAACAAAACAAAAAAATGGTGGGTGGGAGGGACTTATTTATTGTGTGTTTATTTTTGTTGTTGCTGTATTTAAATTCAACTAGGCTGAAATATTCAGCTCCAGACAGTTCTCATTAACTGCTTGAAGGACGTGTTAAACCGAGACTATGGTAAAGAGTACACACATCTGGGGCCTGGAGTGTTTACTGCTTCACAGAGAAATAAGAGCATCAAACAGGAGGGCCCAGTCACTTACTGTAGGTACGGACGAGCAGCTGGACGTTGTGAGAGTGGCTGTGAAGAACAGCGATATGCACAGAAAGGTTACTAACAGCAGCCCAAACTGTTACTACAGTAACATTACATTATAACATGAGAGATGTCATGGAAAAACTTGCCGGACCACCATTTCAGATACAACTAACGTTTGCCTAATATTACCAACGAAAAGAGTTTCCTCGAAACTTGAATTTGTAATGTGAATTAGCCAACAGCTCGGTTTGTAATACTAAGCAAGGAGAGATTATCTAAAAGAGAGACGAAGGCTTGAGATTAAAAGTTGTAAGTGTTATGGAATATGTATAAGACATTTGTTGCTAGTTTTATAGGAACACTATTAGTTGTAAAGATGGTAGAAATTGCATGTTTATTTGTTTGTAGTGTATTAGAGAGCTCTACAGTGTTGCTGTGGAATGAGAAAGGAGAGCTTTACAGTGTTTTTGATTTTCTGGAAGGTCACGTCTTTAATGTGCTCTACCTCTACGACTTAACTTTTAATCCTGCAGCTAAGATCAAAGGCTTCAAACAGAGAAAGTGGATGGAGCAATAATAAAGACACAGAGTGTGTTCCGATTGCTGAACTAGGCAGCCATTACAGACACTTATTACTGGTGAAAATGACATGAACTCAAGCTCCAAGGGAACAACAAATTGCAACCACGCTTTTATGTTTTTGGTTTTTGTGATTCAGTTCCTCAGCGGATACCAATATACAAATTAGACCAATACGTTTGTTAATCTGTACCATTTTTTTTATGGAGTCACGGAGATGTTGAAAAACTAGTTTAGGATATACTGTATTAGCGTAAACACAGTATACTGCAGTGTCTTGCTAACTGCACAGCTCATTTGAATAAAGTTTTCAGGCAGTGGGTTTTTGTTTTTCTACTTGTCTTTGATTATGCATGCAATAACCAGGTAATCTATACAATCATGCAAATGAATAAAATACACACACTGTAGGACTGTAGCCACATTGTCTTCAAACTCACTAAGTAGCAAGATCCAGCGTGCTGTGAAATCAGCACAATTAAAAGCACCCAGGAACTCCAGACGTGACAATAAGGTAAA
>NC_054554.1:1417500-1475000 GCF_017654505.1 Polyodon spathula
TCTGAATTTGCCTCTGTAACATCAGCTCTCCCCTGCTTGCACACTCCCACACATCCCCCTACTGGTCAAGCCATGGATCTCTGTTTATTAAAAACAGGAAAGAAACATGCTTTGACTCTTACTTAAGCATCCCCCCCACCCAAAAAAACCCCAACAAGCACCTGATCGAATGCATAGTAACAGCTCCTTCGCAGGAGAGGATAAGATGAAGACAATTACATGAAAAAGCCTTCCTTGAAATCACATTAATACAGAGTCTCCCCACAAGGGACAGACATATATACTGTATACATTTTCTACACATACTGGTACACATAATCATGGGCCCCAGTGGAAGTCCAAATGTAATACTAGCCATTGAGTCCAGCAGTGAGACCCATGAAACATCCGTCATCACTTACCAATTTGATGTTGATGCCGACGCCTGCTTTGGCGATCATCTCAGCCATCTCCAGCCTGCCATGCTTGGCCGCCCAGCGGAGCACCGTCTAGGAATTCAAGCAGAGCCCAATCAATCAAAGACTCTTCTGTGGCTTGTCAATCACAGGACTGTCACCTTGTCCTCCGCAGAGATTGTGTTCAGAACCTGGTTATGAATGCAGGAGGTACTGTGTGCCCACAGCCAATTCAACAACCCCAAGCAAAACAGTGCAGGTTATGCATGTGTCCGTTCCAAGTACAGCCACCAGCAAAACAATATATATATATATATAGAGAGAGAGAGAGAGAGAGAGAGAGAGAGAGAGAGAGGACACATTTTTGGCATGAATATCTTAATGCTGTTCATATAATGAAGTAATATACTACTATTATCAGTGCAACAGGGCGGCAACATTTTTGGAGCAAAATAGGTTTTGTGTGTGTGATTCGCCAAATATTTTGGTCGCAGATATTTATTTCTTTACAGTATTTTGTTTAAATACAGCTGATACAGCATAAGTACATAATTAAATAAATAATAACTGAGAAGTTCTTTCATTCAGCCATTTTGTCTTCTTGTTTAAGAGTGGAGGGTGTTCCTCTGAAAAGGGGCGGGATTGACAGTGATGTGAACCAACCACATGACAGACGGAGCCTGTTGCGTGGCGGTGTAAGGATGCGAAAGCAATAGTTTAATCAATTTTTGCTCCTATGATGAGGTTTTAACCAAGCACTGACACACACACACACACACACATATATATAATTTTTGTTAATTGAAGTAGTTGTAAGAATACAGTGCTGCCCAGTTTCTTACTACTTTTGAACAAATATTAATAAAAAATGTTTATGTATTATTATTATTATTATTATTAATAATATGTTCCTGCTGCAGAAACATGCTGTTACTCCCACACTTGAGTTTGTTTTATATTCATGCTATAGTAACCTTGATGATCATTTGGAGGAACACCAAGCATGCAGTTATCAACTAAAAGAGGTAGTGCATTCACACACATTCACAGTGTGCACGGCCTAAAAAAACAAGCAACTGTGGACCTCAGACAGGTTCCATGCTGTAACAAGTTGAAATGCAAATTTGAGCTCCATTCATCAAGTGGAGATGTGAATGGTCCACAAGCTGAAGGGAGATCCGTGAGTGTTTTTGCTCACCTTTACTGTTCAGCCCTGACATGGCAATGGCAGTATACTGGGATACAGCCTGTCTTCAGAGCAATCCTCTCAGTCAGAAGCATTCACAGGGGGGTTTTATGTCTTTCTGTTGCTCTGGGTGCCAGGAATTTAATTTCAAGGAAGCAAGCGAACATGCAAGTATTCTCCTTTTGATACGTAGCAGTTGCTGTATACCCCTGACAGCTGGGGCATTCTAGATAACATTCACATTTTAAAAGAAAACAAAAGCAACACAACATGTGGGTTTTTCTTTTTGTCAATTTACCCCAAGTGATTGATTGAGAGTTTCTGTCAAGAGAAATTCCCTAATGTAACAGAAAATATAAAATAATCTCAGTGGGTAATTTATTTATTATATATATATATATATATATATATATATATATATATATATATATATATATATATATATATATATATATATATATATATATATATATATATATATATATATATATATATACATACACAACACACACACACACACACACACACACACACACACACACACACACACACACACTTTACTAAATGTACATTTACATTTTGCATGGCTAATGAAATAATGTGACCTAGTAGCAAATACTGCCATTATCACCACACTTTTAAACCACGGAATAAGAATATTCTTCAGTCAAACACACACACAAACCAGGAGTAGGAGCTGCAAGCTTCCAGTGTGCATACCTCGTTATCATTAGCTTCCCTTTCGTTACATGTGCAGGTTAATGAATTTGACATTAAGTACTGTAGTAAGCAGCTACTTCCAAATACAAAGAACACCTAAAATCAAGGGCAAAAAGTGCTGCTTCTGTTCTGTACCAGTGACACTCCACTTGTCTCAGCTGGCTCCCCCACTCTTTCAACAAGTCCTCCCAAAAGTTCTCCCATCCACCCCCTTCCCATCAGTCTGCCCCTCATCTGCCTTCAGTCAGGGTTCCCCTCATCACTCCTTCCTTGTCTTCCATTGACACTTGCTCTCATTGCTCTTTGCTGCAGAAATCTGTGATGTGAACACAGTTTGACATTTCCTGACATTTCATGAACTAATTACACTACAAATAATTAAGCATGTTCACATCTGTAACAAACGAAGGCAAAATGGTTGTCAACGACCGTGATTGATGACCTCCCTGAGACTTTATCTGATGAGACCCTACCCCCCCTTTCCCTATAAACACACATACACACAAGCTCTCTGCAGGCAAGAACCTGGATGACAGTTTTTGTGTTTTGCAAAAGTGCCTTCAGCCCTTTTCATCAGATCAAACCGACAAGAAGCTTGAAGAAAAGGATGGGAAAATTAATGACTACAATGAAGTATTTGCATTTTTTTCTAGGGCTGGAAAAACAATGAACAAGAGATCTGACAACTTCAATTACTTGGTTCTGCTAAGAGCTGGAAGACAGGTCCTGCTGGAAAAGCTGTTGGGGAGCCCTAGGGTGTCAACCGGGCTACAAAAATGGCAGGTGACAAGGACAACACGCTTTTTTTTTTTTTTTCTTCTCCCCCTCCTTAAATGCTGCTAAAAGCCACAGGCCATCACTAAAAAGACAAATTATTGCAAGATGAATTTCATGGAGGGGAACAATGTGTCGCCTTCTTAACAACCCCTTCCTCTTAGATATATCATCCACCTCTATTGTGATGTCCTTTAAAAGGAAAACTTAACCATTGTAATCTTCTATGTTGGACCATCACAACCTGGTATTAAATAATATAATATATATGTATTATATATAATATAAACATATATATCACGATATATATATATATATATATATATATAGTTCATATATATATATTATATTAGTATTGCATATTCAATATTAAAGTTTTCTTTCTTAAAAAAATAAGTAAGTAAATAAATCAGATGTATGCATTTTCCAAATTGCAGGACTTAAGTTTTATTATGTAACCATTTCAGGAAAGTTGAATTCACAGAAATATAGGTCCACTTTGCTCCAATTATAATGCATAAAGCTTTGTTCAAACTATATTAAATTTAAAAGGTTTTGCAGCGGACAGTCACCACTATTATGTAACCACACCCCCACCCTTTAACTGGCTCAAGACTAACAGGGCTACAGACAGCTTACTACAGGGCAGCTGCTAATGGAAATGGTAGGTGGGTCCCCATCATGAATGCTGCATTTCTCTGTATAGCGAGGCTCAAGCCATGCATTGCGATTGTATTACGCAGTGTTAGGAGTCAGCCTGTCAGCAGCGGTGGAGGAAATTGGCAAGAGAGTAAACAAGACCTGAAAGACACATTCATCACAGGTCCATAACAAAGGGTTAATCAAGCTTTTGAAGCACACAGGCCATTGCAAAACAAGGTTATAGGCTTGACTTTGACCTAAACACATGCATTTTTTATGGTTAAAATAATACGAAGGCACCGAAACGACAGTTCAACAATGACAGCGCACACAAAAGCATAATGTCTTTGTTCCTCAGTGCTGGAACCAGGAACAAAGATACCATTAACAAAGTTTCCATGATTGTGTCTAACAAAGCATCGTTACGAGAAACAGATTCATTCACTAAGCGAGTTCAAGGCTGGCATTAGAAATAATTGCTATAGTAAGAAAGGCCTTGTTTGCATTTAATGTTGAGAGACACATTCAATATGAATCTGTGCCATCAGTTTAAGAGACAATCAGAGAAATCTGAGAGACTGGCAGAGAGAAAAGAGTGTCCATCTAATTAGACATGCTTTATTTGTGCTGTAAAATCAGACCTAAAGTTATGAAAACTGTAACTGGTTTTGCTGAGAAAATGTATCATAAAATGAATAAATAAATAAACAAGTGTTATGCATTGTGTCCTGGTAGTTCGAAGTGAAATGATGTAACTGATAGTTAACTCACACAAGTTTGCAATGCAATGTTCACTGGGTTATTTAGACAACAATTAGCTTACATTTACTAAAGATCCTATTGTGCATTTTCTGAAACCATGAACCCTGGAAAGATCTATACTGGCGACACATTATGTGATAATGCACTTGGACAATTAAGATAATAAACTGTTACCTTATGGGATTTGTGTATAGCCACCAGTGGCCACTGAAGGAAGGATTTTAAAAGGGCAATACACATCTTTCTCTCAAGACAACTCCAAAAGACAGTACAGCGCTTTGCTTTCCTGCAACCCTTAAATCACGTATCGTTTTTATGGGCAGTTTGTTTCTGTTGCGGAAGATTCTGTGTGAGCACAGGTTTGATTCTGCAAAACAATAACACAGCGCCAGCCAAGTGCTCCTGGCAGCAAAAATGGTGCAAACTGACTTTGTTTCAAGCACCGAGTTTCAATATTTGCTAATGTCTTTTAAGAATACATATATAATTGCATCACCCATGGCCCCCTGTTTAGCGTTTAGCCAATTGGAGCCTGCATTGTTTTTGCCCTCTCTTAAAGGTGCCTTCTTGAGATTAAATGCTGATGCATCAAACTAACTGCTCCTGCCTGGGATGGGCGAGTTTAATTTGGTTTGGATGGATTTTTGACCTACATATGCACTGTATCAGTGTCCTCCCCTGAAAATTGGCCATGTGCAGAAGGATATTAAGTGTGGTCATTTAATGTTTTAAAAAAATCATATAATACACAAACTAAGTTAAAATGGGAAAATGAGAAAAAGCTTTTAAGCATTCTCCCCAGACAGATTATTGTAGAATGTTTTGCCGTGCAAATAGTGATCCATGATAGTCAGGGGTCATTATAGTAAAAGCATATCTGAGCTGCTGAAGTGATATGCTAGTAACACATAATGAATTATCAATACAGTACCAGTATTTTCTATTCAGTTACATTACCTCTAACTAGCAAGTGTACTGCTGTATTTCAAAATCAGTATGGCACTCAGCCATGTGGCATAAATATTGAATGTATTCCCTAAAAGGTTAAAGCTTTCATGACACTGTATAACTATATATCCTTCATCTATATACACATTTATTCTGTGCCACACAGCAGCCAGCTGAAAGGACTTGCAGTTAGTGTGTTACAAACTTATTTTACTTTTTTGTAAAGAGTTAAGCCACCTCTTTTGTAACCATATATGTGCTTGATTACTGAAATACACATTTAAAAAAACATTTTTACATCTGTATATTCCATCAATAACCATTTCTTGGAGAGAAATAACTAACTGATTAAACATGTTTACATTCAGTTATTACATACTTCAACACTGAAACACTGTACTATAAACACACTAAGCTGTTTTAAAATATGCATTTACAGTCCCCCGTTATAAACCTCACACCGAATGTTGGACTCAAATACAATGTATGCCTCTGCTGTACAGTATCAATGAAAAAGCAAGCTCTTCCATGAAAGTGGCACAGTGGGCTAATTCACTAGCATGCTGTGATGTTCCTCCTTGGGGGACTGGGTTCTAATCCAGCTGATTCATTCCTTTATTTTTAAAAAATGGGTTAATTTCCTACAAATTCAAAGAAAAACCAAGCTCTTCTATGGAAGTGAGGTGGCACAGTGGGCTAAATTACTAGCATGCTGTGCTGTTTCTCCTTGAGGGATTGGGTTCAATTCTTGCCGATTCCTTCCTTTATTTTCAAAGAAAATACTGTAATTTACCTTAAAGTCAGTGTGAAACACAGCTTTCCTGTGGGAGCTGGTGGCACAGTGGGCTAATCCCATAGCCGTCTCTCCATGAAGACCACAGTTTGAATCCAGCTCCTGGAGGTGAGTACCTCAGGTAAGTAATGATGTTGGAGGAAGAGGAAGAGGAGGAGGAGGAGGATGATGATTCCCCCACCCCTACATAAGCAAATAAACCATGGCAAGAATTGGATAGGGTGGCTGTTTAACATGGTAGGCTGCTGACAAAGAAACATTTTGGTGGATAAATTCAGTTATAAAAAAAGTTACAGCTAACATTACTGAACAATTTTAAAATAATAATAATAATAACAATTGGAAAGCGTACTCTAAAGCACAGCTTTCACATTTATTTAACGGGAAGTTATTCAATAAACTGAGAACAGAAACCTACACATTCTTTATGTACATTACATCATCTGCAATTTGCATTTTAATACAGGCTAAAACATGGATAATCTGGGTAAGAGTAATGCGATTCAGATCGTAATCTTGTCATTGGGCATTTAGATGGTTGCATGTAACATGTTCAGAAAGGAATCAACCTTGAGCTAAAATATCTGCTTTTATTTAAATAAGACTCAACAGGGAACGAACCTGACACTGCAGATTCTCTGCAAACAGCATGTATGGGAGACAGACAGAGCCAGCATTATCCTAATGCAGAATCCACGTTACAATTAAGTGTAACCCAGTCAGATGTTGACAAGAACACACTTCTTCTGATTGCTAATAGGACAATAAGACAGCAGATTTACAATTACCAGCTGCAGGTGTCGAAAAACAATGAAAGAAAGAACTAACATTTAAAAACAAACCAAGACTAGGACCACGGGTAGGTTTATAAATGAAGTGTGAATATTCCAAACATAAATAAGACACAAAGTATCCTGGGCCACACCTTCCTAAACATACAGCACAGTCTAACTCAGCAATTTTAACTAGGATTACAAATGAAAAAATGGCATGCAGTGAATAATGTCATTCAACTGTGCCCCTTCTTGTATGCAGTAAACACACAGCATATAGGCAGGATCCCTGGGATGAAAAAAATGAATGTATTTCTCGTTAGGAAAAATCAATGTAAAAGTTACAACTAGTAACCACTGTGTCTCTCTCTCTCTCTCTCTCTCTCTTTCTCTCTCTCATAGGTGCGACAGCCAATAAGATGTAAGTCATGATACCAGGGTAAAGGGGTTCAAATCCCATTGACCATCCAGGGGTCTCCCTAGACTCCACTAAAAGGAATTTCTATAAAAGGAACAAGTCTTTAAAAGACAAATTAAAATCACTTTGATTCTGCATTTCATTTGTGGTTACAGCAAAAGCAACAGACTCTTTAATGATATAAAAGAGCTAGTGGAAACTAAAAAAAACACTTAAGTGTTGACAAGACTGCAGATCGCATTGACATCATAGCTGCCATGTTGTTTCCAAAGAAATTTCAGTTCATTTCAGGTCTTTCAGTTGTTCTCCCTTGCAGACTGATTCTGATCTTAACGCAAGGGGCAGCAAATCAGGAACAGCCAGAATCAGAATAAGATTATGCAGTCTGCACACCCAACGTGTAGAAGTGATAAACCACTTGCAGCTCACTTTTTAACTAAGTGATTACACAATAGAAAAAACAATGGCAAAGCATAATTAATAACATGTTTATAGATTGTTTATGATCAGTTCCAACCAGGTTATATAAAAACAGCCGTTATTACTATATCTTAATGCAAGCCTGCAAAGGACCTCATTAATAATCGTACCCCAGCAATCTTTTAAAAAGAAGCAATCTTTTATTTATTTCTTTATTTTTTATTTCCTGTAGAATCAATTAGTAATATTTTAGTTAAGTACCTTATAATCACAAATGCATCTTATATATTTGTTATAAACAGTATTTGACGATTATTAATGTCACTGTTATTAATACATATTAAGCAATATATTGTTGTGCCATGTAACTAAGACTACTAAAATATGATATGAAGCTTGACACAAGTAATGCATTGCTTTTCCTTGGTAAGACTTGCAAAAACATTTTATAAATGGAAAGCGTTTCAAATATTTAACATGGCATCTTTTTACTAATCTTTATAAAACGTTAACAATGGGTTCATTTCTTAACAAGAAAAAACCGTGATCACACATGCACAAAACAAAATTCTAAAAGTTTGGAGATTTAAAACAGCGCAGAAGGAACAGTGCTACTTTATTCTACCTTTTTTTCTACTTCTTTGTCTGGACTAAAGAATAACTGTAAAAGCATTTGAGCAAACGTTAAGGGATTATTCAATCCTTTTAATCCAAAAGTGTAATGTTTTTCAAGAAGGGGGCATGAACTGTGATAGGCACTGATATCATCCTGCGGTGAATGCTGAACTCAGAACATACCATTACAAAAGCCAGATTATCTTCCTCTGTTAAAGGTTTAAAATTCAACAACCACACCATGCAAGTTACCAGTACACAGACAACGATAACAAGATCATGTTCAGTTATAAAAACAAGTGTCCAAACATTTCTCATGTCACTTTCTATCCCAGCCCCATTGCTGGCAGTGAAAGAACCCCAATGAATGAGTGCGAGTCTCATTTTAAACCAGCCATTTGAACTGGATTCATGGGGTATTTGCATAAGAAGATGTGGGGTGAGGAGAATGGACTGGTATTGCATCAGGTCATTAATATGCCTGTTAATTCAGCACACTGTAAGCCTATTGATGCATCACTAAAGACCCGGATTCAAGGACAGTTATCCCATTGCTACTGTTTAGGTTTGAACCAGTCTGAGCAGTTGTTACAAATTACATACTTAATTGATTTTAAATCTGCTATAAAAACCCACAATAGGAAGAAAACAGTGCAGAGGCCACGAGCTGTTATTCAAAATATATCTATATCTATCTATCTATCTATATATATATATATATATATATATATATATATATATATATATATATATACATATATATATACACATACTTGACTGAAAAGAAATGTCAAACCACCTTAAATGTTTCTTAAAATTAACAACACTATTCTCATTTTAAACAGAAGTAAAATAAGAACTGTGTACTTACTAACTTATCTTTTTCCCCAAAAAAGGACGCATTGGATATCCAGGAGAGTGATGTGCCGTTACTGAGAAAGAGAGAAAAAAAAATGATATTAGGTTTTACAAAATTCAATGAGCGAAGTTCAGCAAGCTAGCAATGAACACCCTTAAGGTGTATAAATAAACAATGCCTCTTGTGCTGTATATAAAATTGGGCAAAATGGTAACAACCAGCACTTGCAACCACAGAGTGTTGTTTCTTTAATACTGGTGTACATGTGCTCTCATTTATTAAATGATACTAAGGTGAAAAGTAGCTAGAGATAGCTCTTGCATTCAGGAAAAGATTGCACTAAAAACTAAATCGGATATGACTTTTAACAGTGTAAAAATGTAATGCTACAATTGTAATCACATTTACTGCACCTTCCACAAGTGTTCTCAGTTTCGTATTGTTTTTATTCATTGTGGTTTGTGGTCCTCACTCTAGATGCACTATTGTCACTGGGCCCCATCAAGCCATTAGAGCAAGCACAGCTTTATTGCTTTCCACTCATTCTGCAACCCAGAGGAGACGACTTCAAAGCACAGAGAGTTGTGCTATTTGTGTTGTTTGGTCTCTGACTCTCAACATGTGGTTTTGTGGGTCTGAATATCGGCACCTTTTAACCTATTCTGTTCAGATTAGGCCTCGGCTTCAATTGAGCATTAGTGAAACTATAGTAACCAATAATCTGCTTGTTGCTGAATAGAAACTATGTATCTTGTCACAGAGGAACTGTTGGAACATCACGGTCCCAGACAAGTTTCTTTACAGGCACTTGGCTGCCTTGACTAGGGGCCCTGGTCTTTTCACGTCGAAAACAAAAAGTGTCAAACCCCCTTTCGCCACTTCACAATGCAATCGGCGTGGATGCTAAATTATATTTAACAAATAGGGCATTGTTTTATCTTTCACAAGCATCTAATTATCTTTCACAAACATTTTCATCAAGGCAGCGGCATAGGGTGAGGAAGTTAAAAAAAAAAAAAAAAAAAAAAAAATATAAAAAAAATAAAATAATAATAATAATAATATAATAGACTAAAGGAGCCAGTGGGAGAGCTCCATGAGCAGTTGGAAGCTTGCTAGAGCAAATACTCATTTTTTCTTCCAGCATGCTCTTGTTTGGATTGACTGCAGTGAGGGGAGCGACAGGATGCCGCCAACTTGCTGAACAGCTCTGGTTTCATTAAGAGGTGCAAACAGAGCTCAGTGATAGAGACTGAGCCGCACAGTCAGTATAACGATGGCGTCTCCCTGTGCCTAGCTGGAGCTTAGAGCTTCTCACTCTAGCCCATTATTAAACTAGCGCTCCAATAACAACTGGCATTTGCTATGTTTTCAGAAACTGCCTCCCCATTTTGCATTTTTCAATGATTTTCTGAAGGTGCCGTTTTAAAAATAATGAAGTCAGGGATTATAGCGGTTTTGTCCATCGTAATAGTCAACCGTAGCTAACCAACTGTATGTATTTCATTCAATTGGATTATGTTAACATTAACCATTCAGGGTCATATTTAAAATCACACCTTTCCCCTTGGTATAACATTATGTTATAATAAAATATATTGTTGTAAGTGTGTGCAATATGATGCAGGTTTAGTTAAAAGTACTGCTAAAGAGGTTCTATGTTTTTTGTGAAGAATGCCCACTATGAATATCAATGCCTAATCAAGTCAAACTCTACCGATAAACAGGTCTGCCGGTTTAAAAGATAACTCGATAGAAATGAATAATAACTGCTGTCCATAAACCTATGCTGTGTCCTCGTAGTAAAGTATTAAAGTGAATTACAGCATTGTGTCATTAAACTGACATGCTTTAGAAATGCATTCAAAGTATACCTATTAGCTTGATATTGCAGTTAATAAAGCCTTGCTAACTGACTATATTAAAAGCTCCCCTTCAGGTCACTACACCACCTAATATGCATCGCTACATTCAGTGCCTTAATAGTGCCCTGAGTAAACTAGCAGTTGCCAGCCGCCTGCTTCTGGCAGCTTGGCATATTTGGCCGTTTAGTGGATACTTGTGAAGATCAAATGGGTTAAGACTGCCCTTCTTAAACAGCAGGGAAAAGGACATCAAAAAGGTGTAAATTTCATTTCCCCAGTTTTGATTAAGTCAAGCATGAAAAGAAATGTAATACTCTCAAGTGGCAAGGGTTTACACTATTGATGCTGTTACTTCTGCTTCAGGAGGCCCAATCAGCAGACAGCAAACCGAACAAGCTAGCTGAGAGTTTTAGGGGAGGCCAGATGGACGGCTTTGCCTTGTATGAAAAGACAGCTTAGCGCTCGCCTCTTCAATCCTAGGCAATGCCGACTGTGTGAAATCCTGGCCCTGGCTACACCCCGCTTTTCAAAGCTGGTGGCGAGCACCATATGGGCTTGTTTAAAACTCCCATAGGCTGAAACAAAGAAATAGAGGACCAGGTTTTCATAGGAAGTGTTATTTACATTCCCTAAATAAATCAGGGTTCTTGGTCTGTATAATAGTTCATATTGTTTCAAAACTTGTAGGTTTTCTGCTACCAATTGACCTTATTATAGAACTATACAATTTTACCATACAAGACATATGACGGCCCATATAATAATCATGTGAATAGCAAGCATATTTTTACGCGGGCAGTATGTGGAATTGTTTCCACATAAAAAAAAAAAAAATAAATAAATAAATAAAACAAAAGCTTAAAGCAATTCAATTTATATTGACTTGTTTTCCTTTGATCAGAAAAATAACTTTACACATTCCTACAATTATTTTTTGTACAGATGCCCTTTCATAAAACCCAATCAGACTTGTGAAATGTGTGCCTCTTTCTACCCTACAGTCTGAAGGTAGAATAGAGGGGCTTTTGTAAAGACTAATAGAATCTTTAATGCTTCCAACAATCCACTCCCATTGAGTTGCATTAAGCAGATATTATAGTGATACAATAAACTAAACAGCTCAGCATCAACCTCATTAGGCAGGCAGGCAGCCCTTGAACCATTTTGCGGTGGAGTCTATTGTTGGTGCTCACACCAGGTGAGCTTTGAATTACAAATGATCCCCTGAAAGGGCAAGAGAAGTGGGAGAGAAAGGGCTGTGCAGAAAGAGAACTGTCTGAGGACACAAGGAAATGAAAGGCAGGAAAAGGAACAGCTCTGACCGTACAAAATGCAATGCATCATGACTTTCAGAAACCGAATTCCACTCTGCGCTCCTCTTGTGTTTGTGAATAAATGCTGAACGGTTGATTTGTTGTGCATACGAAATCAAACCACCGGAACTGAAAATTTGGGAAAATTGTCAAAATAGGCAAATTACTGATTGTCTAATTTAATAGACTACATGCGCAATTCATTTAAAATAGTAAATGAGAAAAAGAACACATAGCCACAAAAGATCAAATACATGAGTCTTTTTAGAAGTCATTTAAGATGCCTAATTAAAAGCACAAAGTGGTCTTAACATTAACACAGACATGACTGCCTATTGTTTCTATATCACTGATTATTGACTGAATTAAAATTCTCACACCCTGAGGTTTTCATGCAGGTAGGTATATAAAGGATGTAAGTGATAAATCTTGAGGTGTTATAATAAATTTGCACGCTACTGATTATATATATATATATATATATATATATATATATAATTTTTTTTTTTTTCTTATGGAAATCAATATACTTGTCTGCTATAAAACAATTTCAGCTAATAGCTTCCTGGATCAACACGTTAATAAAATGGTCTCTGAAGAATGGTTTGTAACTGCAAAGTGTTTCAGCGAGTGACATTAAGATGCAGAGAGGCTGAAGCGCATTCCCAGCCAGGGCCTGTCTCTGTCACCTTAGCGCATGAGTAATTGTGCCTTTGCATATTTCTTGTCATAAGTGGCAGGCATGAAGGGACCCGGAGGACTGCACTGGCAAGACTGTTGCCTCGGCAGTGGAGTAAATTAAAACAAGGATTAGACCAAGCATGATTGGGGATGACAAGCAGGGCAGTTGTAGCCACATCATGTGTTTTTTTTGTTGCCCATGTGGTCTTTACAAAGGCTACATGGCAGAGACCACCTAATAACATTGACAGCTGGGGTACAGTTTAAAATAAATTTTATATATATATATATATTCTTAACCCTGAGAGTCAAAGTGCATTTCATTAGGAAAAAAAGGGGGTCAGTGTTATAAAATGGGAAGTGTGTAAAATTATTATGCAAAAGGAAACATGGAGTTTGGAGTCTTCGAGCAGGCCTATATACTGTGTGCTGGATAAATTACAATATTAATTCTAGCACACATCCACCCACAGAGATACTACAGCACTCACCCATGTAAAAGGACAGAAGAATATAGAATTAATTCGTAAATAAAGAGATTCCTTTTCAAGAGTGCAGTCATCATTTACCCAGGCTGAACTAGCTGCCATTATTTCATCACCTTCCCTCCCTGATGGGGGTGACATGCATCTGGGCGACAATTAAATGAATGGAGCTCAACTACAAATGACAAGGAGGGATTGAGAATCGCTTGATGTGTATCACCTAAACAAAGCTTTCTGCAAAGTATCTCTAAGGAGAACCATTGTGCGGTGTTATCAGTGGCACACTAATTAAATCCACATTTCCATTTATTAAATCCCATTTATTTCCCTTTTAAAACACAGATCTTTCCCCACTTGTGCAGGACCAGCTTAGGCTCTCAGGATGTGGCGACCTGCTCAATGCATCAGAGCAGTAACAAGAGACATCATCATCATCATCATCATCAAACACAAGGCTCACCCCCTCTGTGTAGCTGCCGTGTCTGTAAAACACCCAGTTTGTAGACACAGTTGTGAACTGATGATTGCCATATCATTACAGGCAGGCGTGGCAAAGGAGGTGGAAGATTAAGGAAAGAAAAGAAAAAACAGAAAATGAACACCTTTGGTCAAAAACGAAAACTTTTTCAAGGCACTGCATTTAGGCAGACAACACACACATGAAACATATGCTTAGTGTTAAAGAAAGACAACAAATAAACCCCTTTGTTCATTTTAGTTATTCCTTCTAGTTTCATATCTTGTAATGGGTAGTTCTTGCTTTTCAGAAATAAAGTGTAAAAGGGGCTCCGCATGGAGTGCAGGATGCACCCTATAGCCTGGACGCTGCCGGTTCGAGTCCAGTCTATTCCATTGCCAACCATGGACGGGAGCTCCCAGGTGGAGGCGTACAATTGACCAAGTGCCGCCCGGCGGGGTAGGGCTTAGGTCGGCCAGGGTGTCCTCAACTGGCTGGGCGCCTGTGGGCTTGCCTGTAAGCTGCGTTGTCCTCCGACGCTGTAACTCTGGGCTGGCTGCATGGCAAGCCTGCAGAGCGAAAAGAATTTTCACCGCTCCTGAGTCACTGCAGGGACGGTAGCGGTGGGATGAGCCTAAATACAACTGGGCATTTCAAATTGGGAGAAAAACAGGGTAAAAATGAATTGGCAACTACTAAATTAAAAATAATAAATAGTGTAAATTATATTTTTGTTTTTATAAATTACACCATAGTTTTAAAAAAGTTAGACAAAACAAACACCCAATAGGGTTAGAACAGGTGATTAAGAATTCCAGCATCCTATTAAATTACAACAAGATTAGTTATACATGATTAATTTATAGTTTGAATGACCCTCATATAAAGTTTTGTGGTTCATCTCACAACCCATTTTAATATATTGGATAACCCTGAGCCCATTTCAAATATGTTATTTCTCCTCTTTTTACCCAAGTACAATATCCTCTGAATTTCATCTCAATCTTTCAACAATCTGTTAGAGACTCCTTTATAATTTGGTTACATTTCCCTCTGTCCCACAAAGTTTAATTTTGTTGTGTGAATCATTCCAATTAGCCAAGAGATCCCAGCAAAGGCCAGTCACATCAGCACATCCTAATGTGATAGTCCTGCAATGAGTGGATGGGTTTATATGTGTTTGTTAAACACACAGTGGTCTGTGCATGTACTGTAGCTCACTTTAAGACATGTAGAGAACTAAACTTTTTATATATTATACAATACCATTAGAGTATATACCATTTGATGGAAAATTATTTACTAGTAAATAAGTCTAATACAGAATACTTTTTATAAAGAAATCTACATTTTCTCCTATCCGAAACAATTGGTTTCTTAAAATCTAATCTAAAAGAAAATGGAAAGCCCTCAAAGTATTAAAAGTATGGTAAAACCCACAGGTACCACAGCTAGCAAAGGAAAAGCATGGTCAATGCATTGTATATGCATGGTAAAAACACAGTAAACTGCAAAATAAAAAAAAATAAAAAAACACTGCAAAATGAATCCTTGGTAAACTTCGGTAAGTTTGCACTGAAGACCAGTTCTTGCCTCGCATACAACATAGTACTTTTAGCAGACAGATGAAATAAAGTTACTCTGTTTAAAGGGGAAGTGCTTGGGATTCCCGTGCTGGGTTCAGTTTACCTCAACAGGGAGAGGGGAGAACAGTTCTAAAGTACAGTATGCAGAGATTTACATACTCCACAGGACTGGAGCATTAAGGCCCACCTACTTCCGGCTTAGCAAAAACTTTTTTGAAGTTTGGGATGGGATGGGAGAGCGGCGACGCTTTCCTCCACAGTTCTGTTTGATTCCTGTGGGAGTTTTCTTTAAACCCCTCCCCCCTCCGTTCTCACCTTCTGCCTGCATGGTCCTAAGCAGCCGGTTATACAATCAGAAAGGATCATTATCCACCCAGGCAGGGAGGGGGTTCCCTTCACTCATTTCTCTAAGAAGATTACAGAGTGCTTGTTTGTTGTTGTTCAAGCATCTCATTTCCATAAGCTCTTTGTTTTTCCAACTGGTTTACACTTTAATGCTGTCGATTGAATTTCAGCAACTAGGGATCAGCTTGACCCACCGGCAGGTCTTATAATGGAGGTAAGGCAGGACCTTCAGGATGGCCTGAACCACAGGGGTGCTTTCAGGAAAATGTTTCAGCTTCTTTACGGTGGAGCTCAGACGGTTGCGCCCTCATCAGCAGGGCACTGGAGGCTCATTATAGGAGTCAAGTTCAGCAGCTCGCCTCCAAAACAGACCTTGAATTTCAAACTACCACTTGTTTTATGTGCACAAGCGTCTCTGAGGGAGTGTCTTTTTGGAGACGCCATTTCAGGATTTAAAATGAAATACTTTTTTCAAAAATAATGTAAAATGTAATTACTGTCCAATATAGCACTGTTACTAAACTGTTACTTTAAAAAAAAAAAAGTATATAATTTATAATGGGCTGAAAGAGCAGCATGATCTTGGAAGGTGGGGGATGGGGGATGAAATAATTATACAGGTAAGGACTTGCCAGGATGCTCATCTCAATGGCAGGGGTGACCAGCTGGCAGTAGTTACAAAGCAGACCAATACGAGATCTCTCCTATTTAAAATTCAAGGTGCATTATTAATATTGTACGGAGGGAGTGCCCTGAACTGTGAAAGATCCGGAAAGAGCAGTCTGTGATCAGGCACATAACCTGCTGGCCCTCCATATGGACCTACGCAGAACTGAAGGTCCCTACTGGTGAAGGGTGAAAGGAAAGCCTGGGTGGATCAAAAGCTTGTCCCGCTGGTACTTACAGAGATGAAGTCCTGTAAAGGATTAGTGAGTGTTTTTTTTTTTGTTCTTTTTTTTCGATACAGCATTGTGGCATCAGGCAGTCATAGGTGATTCAGAAAGAAAAAGAAAGAAAAGGGACAAGATGTAATGTGTTTAATTTCCGGGAGAATGGAGAGGAGCACATGATCGCCGGGAGGCTCAAAAGGGAGGCTCAAGGGATACAAGCAAGCCTGCAGCCACTACAACTGAATGGGTACAGCAAATCACAAGAAACTGTACACACAACTGCTGAATCTACTTCAAACTAATACACAGTGCTCCCTACACATTTAAATAAACTATCGAGGACTGGGAATAAGTGAACATTACTTACAACCACAGTAAATAATCTTACAAGTACAATTACTACAGTCAACACGACCTAACTGTGAATTAAACAAATTAATACATCATGGAAGCATGAAAGAACGAGGGAGCACCATGTGTGTGTGTGTATAGACATATATTTATTTATTTTTAAACAGTCTTGATGACAGTTCAAATGGATACTTGAAGAGTACCATGCCTGGCATTACCAATAAATAAAATGCTCTCTATAAGCAGATTAATGGTATATTGCTCTTTTTACAGCAACTGGTCAGCTTGGGTAAGCTAATTTCTACTATCCTTAAAATGCAGCCTATCAAACTAATTATGGTCCAATAACAGTTCGCGTTACAAAACTAAATCTTGAAGTGACGTAGTAACACAATCCTGTAGCACAATCACTCACCTACCTGACTGCGAGATCAAATGGCGGTTACTTAGGTGATTATATTATATATTAAGTCCAGGGTATTGATAATACATTAGTCTAGTCACAAATGTCTTATTGTCCAAGTGTTTTGCTAATCTAATTCTCCAATATACTCTTCTTCTTTGAGATCTCAATAGCCTGTGTCCGTGTGCATCCTGGACCTGGAGTAATGCCCCACTAATTCAATCAGTAGTTCAGTGATATAATGGCTAGTATCTTGTGGATGCAGCTGGGAGAGCAAGAAAAATCATTATGATGACTATCTTAAATGCATATAATGATCCTCCTGTTACCATGCACAAAGCACTGAAACTCAACTCTCTTGCTCAGGTAGACCTGAAAATAAATTACCAATAATAATAATAATAATAATAATAATAATAATATGATGATGATGATGATGATGATGATGATGATGATGATGATGATGATACAGCCTTCTGAAATGTCTACATAATATATGGCCAGCCCAGATATTGATGTGATACAGCCATCTGAAATATGTTTGGCTCATATTGTTCACACTTAAATGAACAATACTGTTTAGCAATGTTTATTTAACTATACAGAATTAAAGATAATGTGAAAAGAGGCTGTGTACGATGCAACTTTTACCAACTTAAGGTCAGCAAGCGCACTCTGACCTCTCGTTGAGTGGATATCAGCTTGCACCCAACAGCACCAGTTACTATACTGTATAGTCAAAGTCATGAAGCAGACATGAATGTTTAGCTTACAGGTCATCATTGTCGATCTGCAAATCTGTTCAGTAAACATTTATTTCCAATTATAAAGGGTATACCTTGCAGGCGCACAACTCTAGATTTTATAGATTATCAACAAATAATTAATAGAGAAGATATGGATAGAGGTCTGTGCAGTTTAATTATGTAATAATTTAAGTATGGTATGGCAACAAATATAAAGACTCGTTAAATGTGAATCCCCAGCTGGGTTAAATAAATAAAAAGAGTTGTGAAAACACTTGTGAAAAGCCCACGTCTAGATATGGCTCCGATAACGCTCCACTTAAATCTGAGATTTGGCAAGTATTGTTGACGATGTTTGCACTCAGTGAGCTGGAAGAACTGTGAGAGAAGGTTGGGGATTACATGGGTATCTTTCTAAACAAGCTTATACTCTACATTTCCTCCAGCAATTCAAACTTTGTTTTAAGCAAAACAAACTTTATCAAGAATTTTAGGGTCCATTTGTTCTCCTTCAGCAGGAGTGTGGAGAAAAAGTGTAAATGTTGAAAATCTTTATAAAAAAAAACTGGCAAAAGGAAGGTTTCCAATTCTCCAGGTGCTGTAGTGGAATCAGACGCTGTTATGAACTGACTTGGAGACGGTCCCTTCCCTTAAATTAGCAAGCATGACCCTTCTGAGAGTGCTGCAGGAAGGAGATTGAGCGATGACTACACGCAGCTGTAAAGCTATCAGGAGTCACACAATTCATTTGACAAAGCAAAATGTAATTTCTTGATAAGGGCACAGCAGCTTGAACTCACCTTCCCAGTTACATTGTGTCTTTCAATCTAGACAGCTAGTGCAGATGCCATCAGTTCCATCAGCGCATCCTCTATCTGGCTCACAATCAAACTGTAGGCTTTTCAGTATCATCGCTATCAACCTGAGCTGACTGCATGTGAAAAGGTGCCACTAAATAGGACTGCTCTGGACATCACATCTTAAACCAGATCAAGCAAACGGGTCAGCTCAGATCTTTAAGGTCAAGCCGGAATTATTTTTCTATTTCTGCTCTTGAAATAACATTGACAGTTAAGAGTAGGCACCTTGCACGCACAGACTCGCACAAATCTGTAGAAGCGGCACAAATCAATTGATCCAAGTTTAAAAGGCTCATTATATTTTAAAATAGTTCAAATGTTTAAAACAAACAAACAAAAAAAAACTACATACAGTACATTTGTTTTTGGCAAAGACATCCACTACTGTTAAGCACACTCTTAAAATGCATTGTTGTAACGAATCATTGTGAGATAACGACAGGATTTCACTTTACTAGGTGGTAGTATATCCACAGAAACATAGATGAAAACAAGTCTCCTATTGCATAGCAGTATCACCTACACATGGTCTTAATACGATCAGACATAGTATAGAGGTAACAAGCTCAGGTGTCTGCTTATTAAACTCCCAGGAAAGCCAGGAATGCACCAAACTGCTAGGCAATGGGAGTCTTATTTCCATCCCTGAGAAACACACATTACATCCCAATACTCCCCAGCAGAGCAGGGCAGTGAGGATATGGCTCCTGTGCAGTGGAAGGTAGAATAAAGGTAGTACTGCAATGCTTAGATTCAAAGATCTGGAGTTTCCCTTTTAAATAAGCTCAGTACCTGTCTAATTGCACTCACTCACATCATTATTGATCAAGTATTACTCCAACAGCAATAGACAGTATGCCGGTCATTTACTCCTTGTAGCCTGTGGCATTTTCCATTGTAGAGTAACAGTAACTGTGAATTAACAGACAACCCGCTTACCGCAGCAGAGTATATGATTTTAAAGTGGAACACGTGTTTGGCTAATCTGCTGCTATCGAGATCGCCGGGAGGGGGCTGACCTTTATCTCGAATTTAAAACACAAACGGCTAACTCAAATTCATTTTCAATTTATTTTCCAATCATTTGAAAGGAAAGTGGTAGTGCAGGGGGGCGTGAGTGGAAAAAAAAAACCTTTTTAGCCGGTAAAAGGTTGGGAGAGGGGCCCTCTTGAGTCCTTCCAGGGAGCTACCGGGACGGTCCGCAGGGAGCAGGCTTAATCGAATAAAATAATCTTTGCTGTGAAGATTAACAGGATGGCCGCAGCGCCACAGTACCAGCACAATGCAGCTCTCGTCAGCTGCTTCAAAAGGTGCTGCAGGCAGTGGGAGAGCTTCCCTGTCGGGCTCACCCTACTGATCCTGCAAATTTGATAAACTTCATGGAAATTTAATAAGTGCTGCTGCTTTGTGTTTGCCTGCAGAGCAAGCAGACGGGTGCTGTGAGGCACATATGTGATGATTTACAAGCATTTCTTCCCTTTTTTTTCCTCTCCGGTAGCTACTGTAGCTGTTGCAGGATCTGGAGCCTGGGGCCTTTATGGCTTATGCCAATACAGACTGTGTACATCCTGAAGGTAAATAACATCTAGAGGTAGGATTTTCATTCAGAAGGGTGCGGAGCTGCTGTTGTCAGTCTGTAAACCGCACTGAGTGGAAAAGACTGGTCTACAAAGGCTACTAAGGGATGCACAATATTACATCCAAGGGATTACATCACAGGGAACTGTAGCTGTTGTTGCCATCGTGATGTATGAGGGGTGTGTCAGTAAATAAAGCTGGTGCCAATAGTGCAACAAAGCCTATACTAGGATCTAAATATGAACATAGACCATGTAAGTCTATACATATTATTATACATATTATTATTAATAATAATAATAATAATAATAATAATAATAATAATAATAATAATAATAATAAATCATTACAATGACTAAAACTACTTACAGTGGTTAGATTCCAAGTGCCAAAATTAGAAAATTAACAACTGTTTGTGTTTTTCTTTCTTTTTTTTTTATTGTTTTAATCTTTTGGTCTTATTTTTCACTCAACTAACTGGATATAACTGGATATTTGCATTTCAATGTTAGTATGTTACTAGTGTACACCCTAATCAAAATAAAACAGAGCAAAGTCTGGATATGATTACTTGATGCAATGAAGCAGCATGCAGTGATTCTGGAGCTAGCTGGATGCAGGGGACACAGGCTCAGTTAACAACACGCGGGCTTGCTTAGAGAAGAGCGGGGTGACAGCGGTTTGGTATTTAAGGGGAGACGTGGGGTGGGGTCAGGAAAGTTTGGTGCTGGAGAACAAACAGGAAACGCAGGTTAACCCACTGGCACCTTGGCCCAGCGTTATAGACAGCGAGTCACTGAGGAGCAGAGCTGCAATTATGTGTCAGCTCAGTAAAAGTGATGGTCAACCACCACTTTGAACCGACCACTCTGTTTATTTCTTTAGTTAAGAGGCTTTTATTCTCATAATGAATAATGATTTGTATGTTTGTATGTGGTACCCCAAGGGACAGGCTGCAGCACACGCTGCATTCCCCGGAGCCACCCTGCTGCTCCCAGTTAGAGACAAATGTGGCAGCGTGGCTCTTGGGGGTGCAGTGTACACACTAGTGTATGTTTACCAAAAGCTTATTATTCAATCCCATAGAGACTGCTGTCACAAAATAAAGCTCCTCCTTTTAGGAACTGTTTTTTAACTGGTTTATGCTATCTATCTATCTATCTATCTATAATATATATATATATATATATATATATATATATATATATATATATATATATATATATATATATATATATATATCTATATATATATATATATATATATATATATATATAAAATACATACACACACACGCACTATAAAATAACATACCTCCAGCTAATAAGTTACAAGACTTCTATCCCTATGGACGGCAACAGAGAGATGTTGCCTGCATAATATCTTCTAATATAATATAGTTGGTTAATTGAAACCAGTCACGTGGATCCACAAAATAATCAGCTGGAGACCTTAAACAGCATCGGGGAATTAGAAAGAATTGACTTTCATGAGCAGTTGTTAGGGATAGCTACTGTTCCTAGCTCTGTCTCAACAATTGTGTTGAAGTGGCGATCCTTTCAAAATGTAATGGTGTCCTGCTTATTTATACAGTGGGTACTACTGTTATTAGATTTTTTTTTTTTTTATGAACTAATGAAACCTCTTCTCAACTGTTTTAGACAAGGTTAGAAGTTTATTCTCACTTTTTAATAAATGTAACATGTAAAGAATACTCTTCTGC
The DNA here is from genome assembly GCF_017654505.1 of Polyodon spathula. NCBI lineage: Eukaryota > Metazoa > Chordata > Actinopteri > Acipenseriformes > Polyodontidae > Polyodon > Polyodon spathula. Next base: position 1,440,089 of record NC_054554.1, read on the forward strand.
TCCTTCACAGAAACATTCCTGAAATCAGTTTTGTGAACAGGGCCCCATGACAGCAAGCATTGCATTTTTCTTCTCCATACATTAAAGAAAAAAAAAAAGTTAAAAAAAAGTTTAAAAAAGTTTGGCAGATCCAGCAGTTCTATATTAAAATTGCACTTAAGAAAAATGTGTCTTCATGTGTTTTTTATATATAATCTACATTGCATTACATGCTTAAATGAAATTCCTTCAGGAGAAAACCCTGCCCCTTGTTGAACACTAGGGGCTCTATCTCATTAAGGCAGTGAATGCATTAGACCCTGGATGCGATGAGACCTGAGGACCTGAAGCTTCCACGTTCACCAGTGACAGAACACAGCAGCGTCTGCAAACTAGATCATTTTAGCACCCTTTTTATTAAAAAAAAAAAAAGCAAAGCACAGAGGAGATCCCAGACTCCACCTGTGATTGTGTGCCGTGGACAAATTGCTCAAAATCAAAAAGGCACAAATCAAACTATAAAAGATATTATGGGGATGAGAGATATTCTTTACATAAAAACAGCAGCTTTTCTGAATGCTGCGCTCAATGTGTGGTTAACGAGAAACGTTTAAACTCCTCATCTGACACTACAAGGCGTCTTTTTAGCAAACCCATATTTGTACGTTGTTCCCACCTGAATTGAACTAATCACTCCTCGATTAATTTAAAGGGAATCCTTTTCTTTATCTTCATTCGTCAGTTAATGCACGTTGTGCCTTTAGGTAAGGAAGGGGATAGAGAGAAAAATAACAAAAAAGGGAGCGCAGGGGGTGTTTGCTTTGTAATTTCATCCTTGGAATTTGTGATTACTAACAGGAAAACTTTTTTAATTTGCTCTTTTGTCTCGATTCCCCTGGCTGACAATCTGTTCCGTGAGCTTGGCCTTTTAATCAATCACCTAGATAATCAAATGTCACTGGCTATCTGCTCCATGTAATTACTTTTGCAATTAAAAATCAATCGCAAGTCGCCTCGTCTAATTAGAGGGATGGGCAGATTTTCATTTAGATTGATTTTTTAATAAATATTGACTTAAAAAGCCATAATCTCAGCATATTCTTGGTACGTAAAAATCAAATAAATGGTAAAATTAACAAGAGAAGGATTTGGGTGACTTCAAAGGCTTTCCGTAGTTCAGACACTCTGAAAATGTGCAGTGCCAAAGCCGGGCTTATCTCATGCTAATGATGGCACTCCACTGCTCCCTCCTTTTATGAGAAGAAAATAACAGCTCACACGTTCATTAAAAAAGCATTTATAGAAAATAACATCTCTAAGAAAAAAGTTCTATAAAAAAGATATAAAAAATACTTAAGCATAAAATTATATATATATCAATTCTATATTTTAAATTACAAATCGAAAAATTCTGTACAAAGCAAGTCTGTATGAAGCAGCACTCTGTACAAAGCAACATGGCTCTGTCTAGGCTGCTCCTTTGAAATATCAAGGCCTATGGCACCTATCTGTTGTTGGCTTGTCCCTTTTCACTGCGAAAGAAGCAAAAAGGGACAAGAAAGGAGGAGGTATATCGGCTCAACCTAAAAAAAATGACCATGATTTCAACCACCCGGTACACACTTACACTCTCTCTCTGTCTTCATCCCAAGCTTATCTCATAGTGCATTTGCATTTATTGTAAACCACATTATTTAAATATTGTTTTTGCACTGTAACCTTGTATTGCCCTATAACACCTGTAAGTCACCTTGGATATATATATATATATAATACACACACACACACGTATATAACATTCCAGGTACAAATGTAGATTTTCCACAACATGCAATAATCCAATAAGAAAAGGTACACACACACACAGAGATACATACGCAAGACAGATTTAATAAAAGTCATGACTTCTTCCAGGAAGGGCAGTGTATAATAACCTTTATAATACATCCGTCAAAAATGACAAAAATAAATAAATAAATAAATAAATAAAGACCAGAAGTATAAAAGAGAATTATAAATTCAGGATAGATATATAAAATAAAAAAAAGACAGTGAAAACATTTATCAGGGCAGGCTGTGATTGGCCCCCTCTTTGCACTGATCACTTGTATGATAGGGCAGTAATAGACATTTCCTTTTGCACAAAGTAATACAAGCAGCACTTATCGCTTGTTGCCTCCAGCCAGTTGCAAAAGGAAATTAGAAAAGTCCAATGAAGCTAAGAAGTGATTAATCACCATGCAGTGGGACCTGTCAACTCCAAGGGGTCTTTTCAGCTGATAACACTGCCCACTACAATTTAGGCTGATAGAAATTTGATTTCTTTTTACCTCTGGCAAAAAAAACAAAAAAAAGACCACAGTTACTGCCACTGTGCCCTACTCTTGTCTTTAATGATTGCCTGCCCCTTTTAACCCTGATGCCCTTATCAAGTTTAAGTGTCTCGATCGATACAATTCCTTTCTGGCATTTCAGGAACTATACAACAAAACTTTTTGCTTATTTATTGACATTATTTTGTAATGGAAAAGACCCCCCCCCCCCCCCCCCCCCCCATATTGTTAATTTCCTCAAAAACAAATCCGAATCCGTGGCAGGACTAACAGCGTTAAAAGGAGCATCTCTGTTTGGATCACTGAAACCGATCCAGACACTCGCTGCCTCTGCTACAGTACTTGAGATTTCCAACAACACTGCAGAGCACCGACAGGACAACCTTTTCCTGAGCAACAGTTTGTTTGCCCTTGATCTCACTTTAACGTATATAGTACTGAATCTTTTTTTTTTTTATTATTTAAAAAAAAAAAAAAAAATTATATTTAGTATTCGCTGCAAACAATCTCTATGCTTTCCACGTGTTAACCTCACAGTGCTTCTCAAACACAAACAGGAGGAAGGGGTCAAAGCCTCACCACACCTTGGGAGAGTATTCACCTTTAATGAGAATAGTATTGTTTTGGATGGTGCATTAAAGCCTATTTAACAGGACTATTCCAGTGCTTTTAGAAAAGGAATACAAAAATGAAAGAAAAACGATTGATTACGTTCCATATGAAATGTATATAGCCCATCCTCCAAAACATAAAATGTGATGCGTTAGAACTGCGGAATAAACCGTGTGATGCATCTCAACGCACCTCCTGTGAACTCTTTCTTAGCAGACTATCTCATGTATTTATTATGTTAACTGCAGAAAAAAGTCCTCCAGGGAGAGTGTTAAACCAATGCAAAACTGTCAATTAAAATAAAATATTGATGGAAGGTTCGTGAAGTTGGGGTTTCAGTTTAAGTACTCTCTGAGGAGGCAAGGGTCGACTTAGGAAATTGATAATTACTCTTAAGTAAATGAAATAGAGAAAATTGAATAATAATAAAAAAAAAAAAATCAACCTACCACGATAACATAGCCAGGCTAAGCAAACATTCCATGCACACACTGAAATGAGAGATGAAAGAGAAACAGCTGCCCCGCCATGGTCAGAAATCCTTATCTGCTGCCCAAACCTTTGTTGGATTGAGTAAGCACCAGTGGCCTACACTGGCGGCATGTTCAAAGCAGTTTCCCATTCTCTCGTTTATAGATAATGCAATGAAAACTCTCTCTATCTCTTGAAATATTGAGAAGAACATGATATCACCGTGACCTCCCCACACCTGCAACCTTTGTGAAATACTTCAACAAGTGCCTTAGTCTTGTTTGTGTTCTTTATCTTTAATAGGCTTCTGTAGTTTTCAACGATCAGCACTGTGTAAAGAGAGACCCTTGCAGTATTAAAGTGTGCACTGCAGCTTGTGAGCACCAGTCATGCTTCCTCTTGGGCAGTACCCATTACCCCTGAAGAACCCTAAAGAACCAGCTTGTTGAGTTGTCAAACTGTGCAACTTTTCTAAAAAAACTTTTCTATTTTAAACTTGGATCCATTTTTGTCTTGCATTGATATGCAACCCTACTGACTAAGTCCATTCAGCAAACTATTTTTTGAAGCGGTTGAACTTTTGATAACATGCACCAGTACTGGCTTGATATACTAGCAATTCAAATAATTAAGTTGATTAAGTTTACTTGACAGCATATTACGAAAACAATAACTTGAAAAAACACACACCACTTCCTATTTTTATTATATTTTGCCATGCATTATTTCTTTCTTTTACCTGCATTTTTTATATTTCTCAAAAGTTATTTCTTTTTATTCAACACTTTTACTGCTGGGTACAATTCTCTCTTGTATTCCTATGGCCTATGCTAAAGCTATTACAGAGACCAAAATAGAAAGGAATTTCGTAAACGCTGGGATCTTTAGCAATGTTTAGACTCCCATCTTATCATGGTCTTTCTTCTTGCAGCATGTAGTTCATTTCAACATCCCCAAGTCCCTAAGCGTAGCGTCATGTTTAGGGTAACCTGCAGAAAACAGCTGCCAGGCATTTGCTAAACTAAACTGCTGATGTACTTCTTCTAACATTTGCACCAAAAACAGCATTGTAAGGGATTTACTGAACAATCAGAAGTTTCAAGTGACAGATTCAACCCAGATTGAAAGCGACTCTGAAAGAAGGGTAACGTTCCTCTAATCAGTTGTGTCTGAGAAATGTAAATCGTGAAGTTTTCCAGCTACTTCCTTAGAAAAACGCATTTCACTTCTAATTAGCTGTGATTACCTTTTTGGATGCAAGTGTTGGATCTTGCTTCAGGAGCTGGCCCAGTGCGGTTGAGTTTCCCAGGTTGCGAATTGGAGCCAATCCCGTTCTGTGGAATCCAGTACATGCTGGAAAAGGGACTGGGATTGGGATGGAAAAAGGGAAAAGAAAAAAAAATTGATGAAAAAAGCAAATAGCCTTAGATACTCAATCAAGGACAACATAAAGCGTATATGCATCCGACCAACATGGAAGGGTAAGAAGATGTGATAAATGAAGGATGTTTGATTTGCATCTGCTACAAAGTTTCCAATAAAACCATTCCTTTGTTATACCAGGTAATAGATTTGAAAAACAGCATTACAAAAGGTTAAATGTAGAACAGATGTACGTTATAAAATACAACATGATCAAAGCTCAGGTTTTGAGACAGATATGCTAGCAAATGATGATTAATCAGTCCCAGTAGAATTGTAAGAAGCACATAAATGTAACGATGTGCGAGTGAAAGGGGTGTGGGGGGGGGGGGGGGGGGGGGGGGGGGGGGGTGGGAAAACAAAGTTCAAATTAAGTCTACTAGGAGACGTCTTCAAACTGACTAATCAAAGAGGTTTAAGGACATGGGGCTTTGGACAATATGTAATTGATTTTACAAACAGCTCAAAGATCACTTTAATGTTCATGTTATTTTTTGTTTTGTTTTTTTGAAGGTTTGTCTTTATCCAAGACTTACAGCAACTGAATGGAATTATCACCCAGCTCCTTTTAAGTATATATTACAAACGTCAAAGCTGGAGTTAAAATACATCAAAAGCATGCAAGTGTTTTGACAGAATATTAAAATGAGTAACGATTTCACATAAAACCGTTAATGCCTTACAAATACTTTTCAAATGCATTTAGCTGTATGATTCGAGAGCCCAGGTGACATGGGAACCAGCTTTTAAGTTTGACTATAGCTTATTTTATTCATTTATAGTTTCACTCTGTGTTATCATTACGCCTTCCCCAACATACCAGACAGTGGAACGAATGTACTTATTCATACAACAAACTGCACTTAAACCCCTATAGAAATAAACAACATTAAATAATGAAAGAACCATTGTTTCTAAAAACAATATATATGTATGTACATAACACAGCAAGAAATGTTAGCAATTTCCAGTCTCATACTCCAGAAAAAAAAGAACAAAGACCAATGCAAATCAGTTTGTTCACCAACAAGTAAGTATACCAAGAAACATTTCGGCAGCAGGAATAAGAAGGCGATTGTTAAGGGTGGCAGCAGGGGACTGCTGTGATAATTTGATCCGAACTCTGTTCATAAATCACTGCACCATTACTCCTAGTTTAGTATCTGTTTATGCTTCTACAAATTGAAACCCCACTGGCTACGCACTGCAGAACAGCGCTTGGCGCAATAACACATTGGCCTGACGATTAGTTCAAGGTGGGGAAGGATTAGCCAGCCATCCCAAATCCACGGCTCCCTCTCCATATTTTGTCTTTCCCTGCTGAGGTAAAGAGGCACGGGCATATGTAAGCAATCAACTAAAATGGGCCTCTGTCTACAAAAGGCTGAGTGGAAGGAATGCAGAACAAAACTATAAAATAATAATGGACGCAGAGGCAGTGGTGGGGGGTGAGGGGGGTGCAGAGATCACAAAAACACATCTGTAGAAGTGGAGCGGGACCCAGCGCAAGTCTATAGCAGGACCACTTTAAAAGATACAGCAGCGCCCTTCGGTGACCCCGAGACGTTCTGTTAAAGGCAAGGCGTACAGAGTACAGAGAACTAACGGTACATCAAAAGGCTGATACATGAAGGGGAAGGGGGTGTCTGACCTGCCCTCTAAGCCTAAACTAAGTCCCTTAAAGCAATAAGAACAGCAGCATTAGCCTAATGAATGGCTGCTGCCTACATATAACTTCACTCTAATAACCAGACAACACAATATAACAAATGATAAGTGCCGACTTAGAACTTATTTTCATGCATCTTCGATATTAATTAACCGGACAACCCCTGCAGGGCTCATGCGCAACTCAGCTATACTAAATATCTATATAGGAGGATCTAGTCTGAAATTACTTATAGTTGATCAAAAAGGACAACCTGATGGCATAAAGTTTGTAAACTCAGACCTGTGGTACTTGATGTATCAATTCATTTTTGTATTCATTTTTATTTATGTATTTTCAAGCAGCCTGACCAGGTTGTATTTCCTGGGAATGTAAGAATTGAAATTATCAAGTTTGACAGCTTATTAACCATTTAAGGGTTTCACTAGGGTTTTTTCAAGAAACGGAAAGAAACATTTAAAAAACAGAGCACTAACATATATGTAATTCATGTAAATCAGGACTAGAAGCTACATTGTTAGGCAAACCAACTACAAGCAGAGAACCCACAATGCAACAGGCAGATGATTGCCTGCTGAGGGGGGGGGGGGGGGGGGGGGGGGGGGGTCCTGGAGCCTGTTAGAGCATTCAGAAAATGAATAGTGACATCATGCTGCTTGGTCAACAAACACAAGTTGATTGATGAAGACAAACTGCTGCAATGACGATCCAGCAATGGCGTTCCCCTGCGAGAGCCAGGCCACTGCTGGCTAGTCCAGCACTGGAAAAAATAAAAAGGTATGCTATGTAATCATTATAGCGGTGTTATGATATCAAATAACAATACAATAAGTTAGCTCTATCTTCAACTGATCTCCCACTTAATAAATACAGTGCAAGCAAAATATTTTATTTAAACCATCAATCTAAAAACACAGCATTAAAAGAGAGTTATAAATATTAAGCAAAAACTAAATTTCAATGGAAATATTGTCCCTCGACATGGGCTATGAATGCAGTAGCTAATATGCTGCCTTCCTGAACATGACAATATTTCACAAACAGGTTTCACCGCTTATGTTATGCGTCAATGGTAAACCAAGCTAATTTCCAATCCAAATGTTGTGATGTAATCTGTATAATCCTTGCAGTAATGCAATATCCCCCCTTTGTATCAGGGGCTCTACACTAATAATGATAAATTGAAGAATTGTGAATTATATTACAAGGTCACTTTTTCATGTGCATTTTTTTTTCTTTAACAGAGGGATTTGGTTTCATAAGGGAAAAGCACAGCAAACTGAGCGAGCTACTCTATATCATTAACAGCCCAAAGAACTCTCAAGGCTATCGTTGTTCCTCTGCACGATTTGTTGAAAGATAAAGAAATGCTAATGAAAATTAAACACAAAAAACACACAAGGGCCGTCTTGAGCTAAAGGGAATGCCCTGTGCTATTTTTCATATTGCCGTCTGCCTGGCAAAGTGTGTAGGAGCCTTGTAGGAATGAGTCTGACTTAACATCTTAAGACAATGTCACATATTGATTTACTTAAAGGCTGGATGGAATTACAGTGTTTTTCTCTGCTGGTTTAGTTTGTTAGGCAGTATCTCAGAACAGTGAAGAGAATCCAGGTATCTTTGGTAATATGACTAACCAACCTGCAAGTGGCTAATAATCCACATAAAAAATGAGAACATCCTGGAGAGTGCTGTCTCACTGCAAGACTAAACATAGAGCACAAGACCCAACCAAATCGAGGCCAGCGCTAAACAAGGAGAAAAAATAAATAAAACCAAACCAAATAAAAACTTAGTGATCCCACTTATCTACTGCTTTAGCATCGTAATCTTAAACAATGACGATGCCATGTCCCGCTTTACCACTCCTCCCCTTTTTGCAAGTACTGCTAATAAAAGGCCTTCTTGCATACAACAGCTGCATTATAAAAAGAGCAAGGAGCCACCAGGGCCTGCGATTTCAGACAACTTTTGTTCGATACCATAAGTCACGATCGAAGAAGACTTGAAGGGTCTGACACCTTGTCGAGCCACTGAAAGGTTTAATGTCTGGAGTACAACAATGGGTTATCAGTTACCGATTGCTTGTTTTTATGTTGCATAGAGACTGTATGTAAACTGCTGTTAAACGCAATGCAGCCAGACACTTTCTATGGTGCAGATTTAGACATACAGTACATGTATTAATGCAATATACATATCACACTCTAGTGTGAGCACAATAGGAAAACAACAACTTTGATTCTTAAATTATGAATATGCAGTGTGTGCATGCGTGTGTGTAATTATATATTTTTTTTTTTACACTGTAAATTCATTCACTTTGGGTAACTTTAATGAGAGCAACGATTGATGGGCTGTTGGCAGCTCAAAAATGGTGTTAGGTGCTCAGAGTGTACCAGGCTTGACTTTGGGTCAAAGGGTCATATCAGGTCACACCCTTGAACCCTTTATTTGGGAAGCCTAACTACCATGAAAAGATGCCCTGATCGTTCTTGCAGAGATACCTGTGGTATTGATCCCTTATGCTCTACCCTAACCACTCTTAAATGAACAAATCTGCCCTACAGCACACTGTTAAGAATGGATTTCTGCAAATGGTAAGCAAACATAAACAACCCTGTTTAATATCAAAATACTCTCACATGGGCGTCCTAATGGCACGCTATATTTCTGTGTTCCACACGAGTCAAATATCTTTACTACTTTGCTCTGCTAAAGTTGCCATCAGCACTATTGTTTTTACTTGTCTAGAGAACAGGGCAATCTGTAGAAGAGCTGTATTCTGTACTTGGCATTGACATGAAAGTGGTTTATCTTCCTGTGTAGTAAATATACACTACAGGAAACAAGACTGCTATGAATGCATGGCAAAGACAGTCAGGAAAACAAAGTCAGTGTAACTTACAAAGCTACTTAGAAATAAAGGGAGTTGGGCTTTTGTTATAAATTCTGGGTCAAAAGAAGCTTGGACTCTGATCAATACATCTAAATGGGAATCTTAAGCCCTGGGTTCGACTCCAACTGGGGCCACCCATGTGAAATCTGTCCCAGTGGAGTCAGTCTAACTCCTGGGGTGGATTTCCTAGTTTCCTGGAGAAAATAATAAATAAATTCATGTGGAGTATCATCTATTTTAAAACTGATCACGTGATTCCTTCCTGTTTTAAGCATGCAAGTAAGGAATAAATACAACATGTTAATATGTGTGTGTGTTTGTGTGTTCTCTAATAGTCCACTCATATGTGTCTTAAAATCTGTATGGTTTTTGCTTTTCTTTTTGTGTGCAGGCAGAAAGATTAGTCTTGTGCAATTCTTACCAAAATCCTGTCTGGAATGAAAGTTTAACAGACATTCACTGCACCAGAGGGCTTTCAGAATTGTTATTTCACCACCCCAGTAGAAACTACTGTTTTTAAAAGTGCACAAGCCTCTCCAAGCGTAACTTGAGTTTGATTAGAAAAAAAATGACGGCTACGATCCAGATGCAAGGATGAAAGTGCTTATTAATAGTTTCTAGATTTCCATGCACAAGTGGATGTTTATGTTGGATTGGGCTGCTATGTATGAACATCAGTGGTTGTAAACATTACCATTTAGTCCAATTTCCTTTACATCAATGATATTGTTTTAACTTTTCAACAAGACTAACAAAGCTGAAAACAGTTTCTCGTATTATCTTTTAAGTAGTTCCACAGTTAGTTCTCCCCTGGGCAGTAATCAATGCATAACACTGGACTTCCTCTGCTCGCTTTTTAAATTACAATGACTTGTACATACACATTGAGAGGAAGACAGCTTTGCCCGCTTGACAGCTAAAGGTTCAAAACAAATACTTTACAATGAACGCCACTAAAAGTCGATCATAACACTAATGTAAATACGAGCGTGCTAAGACTATATGAAGGATGGTAGTGTGTGTGTGCCGATTTCGGTTCTGAAATCATCAGTCTGCTGTATACCGTTATTAAATATATAGAATAACATTGTATAAGCATGACTCTCATTACAGGACAGTGAAATGCATGCATGTCCTTGTTCAACCTTCTGCAAGTTATGTCAATCTGTGGTTTAAAATCTCCCTGAACCTCCTTGTATTACAGCAGCTATTAGGTAGACACAGGCAGCTCCTGCTGGGTTTTATTAGACAAATATAACATTAACAACAGTCAGGAGCCATAGTAGTTAGTTAGGTTGGTTCCAACACAAATTTCCCATTTGAGGTCAACTGTACAGCCCAATAAAACTGTATGGCCACAGTTGAAGAGCCTGTCGGTTTACAAGAAACAAAACTTTCCTAATTAATTATAAAAATAAAAAAAAATGATGTCCTTGGGTCTTTACACAGCAGGCGCATTGTGAATATTTATTATTTTATAATATAGTAAAAAAGCATATCTAATTGCTATTGACATAAATCAATAAAACTGCGCTATGAAATTTCCCTTGCTGTGCTGCCTAATAGGGGAATTATAAAACTTTTGTTTGCAGAAAGAGCAGAGAGTGACCCAGCATGAACATTCAACTTTGCACTACCCTGCTGCAGACATTGCATATATAATATGTTCAATATGAACTAACTGGGTGAAAGCCAATGCAGTTACATTAGCACTGTCGGTTATCAGTTATCAGTGACCGATTAGGGGCTGGACTGCTGGCCCCGGTGGGTGTTAACTACGTATTACATGTTCTTCTGGCAACGGACTGGTTTAGTGGGTAAACACGTCATCGTCAATAGCACTTTTCTATGCCACACAGGTAAAGCAGGGTCCAATTAGAACTCTTCCTTCAGTTCGGAAATAATAATAAAAAGAACAATTCGGCACAAGCATGTTTGTTTAACCCTATAACTGCCAGCACAGAGTGTGTGTAGGTTTGTTAACAGGAGTGGTGTGGTTTGTGGTGTTTTTTTTTTTTTTTTCTTTTACTATTGGTCTGCTTAATACCAACATGGTCACTGCTGCGAAACAAACCTTCACATATAAATAACTGAATATGTAAATATTTGCTAGAACTGGTTAAATTATTTGTTAAAACAAAAGGGAGTGATAACACCGTGTAACAATTTTTTTATTTTTTTTGTTCCTGGGTAGTAAGTGTTATTTCCTAATTGCTTATGCCTCAAAAGTATAGAAAATGGCTATTATTCCCCACAAACTTTGCTTTTGTGACCAGGACAGTGATATTTCAAAATATCACTATTTCCAATGGGAAAACGGGCAAATGTGTGTCTTTTCGTTCACATAAAGTCAGAAAAAAACAACATATGAATCCAAATTAACATGTATTTATACTAAAGTAATACAAAAATGACTACAAAAGATTTAGAAGTGAGTAGTTTTTCGAGATTTATGATTAAACTGTATTTACTACATATTACTTTAGTATAAATACATGTTAATTTGGATTCATATGTTGTTTTTTTCTGACTTTATGTGAACGAAAAGACACACATTTGCCCGTTTTCCCATTGGAAATAGTGATATTTTGAAATATCACTGTCCTGGTCACAAAAGCAAAATTTGTGGGGAATAATAGCCATTTTCTATACTTTTGAGGCATAAGCAATTAGGAAATAACACTTACTACCCAGGAACAAAAATTGTGTTACATATTGTAATGCATTATGGTACACAATCTGTTAGTCAACCTGTCTTCAGTATAAAGATCAGTTCACAGTAACTAAATAGAGGTACACTGGTGATACAAGCCAGTGGCATATACAAGATACATTATGCTCTTAGAGAACATACCATCATACCTTTTTATTTTCAATTAGAAGTACAATGGAAACACAAAAGGTATTAATGCAGGTATTTTAACAGGGGATCAGACTGAGGTTTGACAGCCCAGCTGATTACCATGTCTTGTAAAAAGGGCCAGTGCAAATGTAAGCAAGGCGTTCATACATTTCTGTGCAGATAACTCTGACTCGGATCTGCAAATACTGCTTTCAACCTGCAAGATAAGATCAAGAGGAGATTAGGCTCTAGTATCAGAGATTAACTTTAGTTTGTATTCGCAGGAGAGACTCTTTGGGGTTTTGTTATTTAGTAAACCCCTCAGGCCTGAGGATAATGCCATTAGTGCCGTTTTGTAGGCAGCAGAGTTCTGCATATGAGGTTCTGATCGAATCAGCTCCACGCAGGGCTGGTGTCAAAGTTCCCACATGTTTACAGGTGACAGCAGGGGAGGGAGAGAGGGAAAGAGGGGTGTCATCTTAAAATGAATTAAAATCTCGGTACACAGAGGGGGTAGTCTTAAAACACACTGCAAGTGTGAGACTGAATGCCACCGACAGAATGGAGAAAAATAATAAAAAAAAAAAAACCCCGAAAAAACAAAATCAGGAGGAAAGAAAAACCCTTCCATTTGCTAAAGAAAATAGTCACCCTGGATAACTGAACCCTGTGTGGCTAATGCAAGTACAGAATTGTGGGGAGGTCTTGAAACTTTTTAAAAAAAGAGAACGCTTATTGAATCAATCACTCCTTTTTATGAAAGCTTAACTATAATTGGTATGCACAACACTTGAAAATGTTCTCACACTTTTTCTGTCAGATGTAGTTAACTTAAGGACCACTGCAAAGTCTAAACTGTTTCTATTATAATAACAAAAAATATACAGCAATATGATAAACTGAGGGTTTTAGTACTATTATAAACCACTTATCAGAAGGTAAAGCCCTCTAATCATGGCATCTGTTGCTTAAATGCTGTTGACGTCACAGTGGGTAGAACACAATTTGGTCCCATGACAAAAAACAATTCTCCCACAGTTTCTCTACAATACTGAATTTAAAGTATAGTGAGAAAAATAAACCGCTTTCATTATGCTGCTAACAGATCACTCTAGAGATCCAGTCTATATAATCGATCATTAGGAAGTTCTCCAAGCATGTTGTGGACATACTGTTTACTTTCTAAACTAATAAAAACAAACATTAGCCACCCATTTTTGCATTCCAGGCTTCGGTTTGTTGATAGAAACCTATACAAAGTAACATTTCATTTACATATGCATGACAGATTTCTGACACACTGTGCCCTTTGCATTAATTTCCAACAGTCCAAACTTCCTTACAGTATAGATTTCAGGCAGACGCACTGGCTGCCCCCCCACCCCACAACATTATTTATGCAAGTAATTCCATGATCCAGTCCGGCTTCCTCTCTTCCTCCTCTTGAACTAAAAAGAAGTCCATTCTTCAGGATCAGCTGTCTTTATTCTCAGAGAAAACATCACTTCACCAAGCATGTGTTAAAATAACAGATTTCTCTTCATTTCTGAAGAGAGAAGTAATGAAAACTATGTATGCTATAGCTATCGAGGCTCCTTTGTAAAGACAGAGTGTGGGGAGGGGGGGGGGGGGGGGAACGGGGGGAGGGGGTCTTCAGCAGAGGGTCTTTGTACTTCAGATGCAAATGAGTTTGTGGAAGAATAAAAAAAAAAAAAAAAGGACTCCAGACAATAACTGGATAGAGGAACTTGTGAAGAGCTGACCCATCTAGCTGTATTTTGTAACACTGTTTCTCAGTCTCCTTCTCTCTCATCAAACACTTGACTTTGACAGCTGCGTCTTTCAATCAAGTATTGAGCACTATGTTGTTCAAAATATTTATGCATTAACCCCTCCCCCCAGCCCTGGCTCCCTTTGGTGGCGAGTACTACACAGTTTCACTTTCAGTCCTTTAGCAATTTCACGCCCGTCACAAGTCACACAAACTCAGAATTGCTAAACAAAGTAGAAATTAAGTACACTGACGTAAAAGAACCACAAGTGGCAAAACAAAGTAAGTTTAATAAGAGACAAAAAAAGAAAGAAAGAGATTGAATGATGGGAAGTCCACTGTGTGAAAGAAACCCTTTCAGTGTAGGAGAACACTCAAATATAATTCTGCCGTGTACACTACCTTTGTTTTCAGTCTCCTGGTCTCTCACTCCAGAGGATGCATTGACTCTATTCTATCTGTCAGTTTATGTTTGTGTTTTTTTATTACTATAGTTTTGTATAGTATTAAATGCTGTTGCATCCTGTTCACCGGAAGTGGAAGTTCACAGAATGAAGCATTGACGCATTTTTTTTTTTTTTTTTTTTTTTTTTTTTTTTTTAACAGGTTCAGTTTCAATCAACAGTTATTATACACAGACGATTTGTTTTCTTTTTTTACTCAAATATTTACTTGAAATCACAGCCTGTTTACTAATCAACTTACCAATACCTAGGGAGTGGATTGTGCATTAAATAAGTTATTTAATTCATGTAAATACTAAATGTCGTGGTTAATTCTTAATCAGCGCCAGATCAGTGAGTAACAGTAAAAAGTACTATTTACTCTTCAGGATTCCATTCCTGGTCTTGTTCTCCTTACACAGACCACGACCGTTCCACCACTTTTAAAACCCCAATTTAACCGCTGACTATGACTAGCCACTCAAGTTTGCCTCCTGCTCGCTCCTCCTTGTATAGTGATTGGGAGCAATCCAATCAGAGAGTGGAACTGAACTCCCAAATTCCACGGCACAGGGTGACATCAGAGGCCTGGACCATTCAGTAACCAGCCACTTTCCAACAGGAGTAGCATATTGTATAAATAGCATATTGCTTCCAGTGAGGTCCTGGCTACGACACAAACATGCCAGGAGATTGTACAAGGACCAGAAGTGTCAAGGCTTCTGGCAATCAGCTGTCAGATCTTTCTGCATTTTGGGTCTAAAAACCATGCGTGTATTGAGTTCTAGCAGCAGAAGATGGAACCACACAAGGATTTTCCAATTTGCACCTGTCAAAGTCATTCTGTGCTTAACCAAGCTTACATGCACCTCCATTGACTGGGTGTCCATTGGGCTGATACACGATGGACACAGGTGCAGTTCCTAATGCTCACTGACAGCAGGATCCAAATACAGAACCCTGGTGCACCAGCAGACCAAGTCAGCTCTTTCCAACGCTAGGCTGCGGTCCTCAGTGTTGTTACTCTTAGAAATACAAAAGAGTGTAAAGAAATAAAGAAACAATATCCTCAAGTTGTTAATCAATGAAAATAAATAAATCGAAATTAGTCTTGGGACCACCATCCTGATTCCCAAACATATCTGCAACACTCATAACAATGGACTCTAATCCCTTTTAAGCTCCACTCCAACATGAGCCAAGAGCATATCTTGGTTCAGTCACATTCTGTTGGTGTTAAATGTGAACAGACAATTGCTGGTGTACCATTAACAGCCGCAGTGAAAAGCATTAATATACTGGCAAACACCATTTCAATGCCAAGATTATCTAACCTGTACTGTAGATTAATGGAAGGTTTAACAAACTCTATTAATGTCCCTTAGTTGTTGCACACGAGCAAGTAATTTAAACTGCTGCCTGCTCTACCTTCCATAACCCTGCCCCTGTTGCATTGGGTTTAAGAAAGCCCCTTACAAAGTCAATGAACTTTTGACCTCTACAAGTAAAAAAAAAAAAAAGTGTATCGATACACTGTAATTACACATCTTGAACGCTGTGCAAATGTGCACTTAGGGATCAACAGTCAAAGCCTTCAATAACTTAGTGCACATCCCAGTAGAGTCTGTCCACACTGCACAATACATATACCGCAGTGTTGAGCACAATTATTCTTTCTTTCTTTTTGAACAAAAGACCAGTGGGTTTAAATTTTTCTTCTTCTTGCACTGTAATTAACTTCTCATTAATATGCTCTCTGATTAAATCAAATCTTAAAATAAATTACTTGCAGCTTCCAAAAACTTAAATATTTAAAAATGGAAATGCAAATAAAAAAAGTCTACTATTGCACTTTGGGGAAAACAGCTTTTTTTTCTTCTGTTAAATCCCCTATTCCCTTTAATGTTTTACATTAAATACAGTTTTTATATCTACTCTATATATAGGTCACACCAGTCTAATTCTCAGAAGTGCAGTAAGTACTACATTCTTGCTTTTTGTTAAAGGGGAATGCTACAAATAAACTGGGTTCTAAAACAAAAAAAAGTGAATTTTAAAATGATCCAAACAAATACAGGTACAAAGGCAGTGCTATCTGCTGTTTGTTATTAGAGGCTTGCTGCTGTAAGAATTTCACTCCAGCTTATTAGCGCTGAGGTGTAATGGGTTTTCATGGCACCACAGTGTATAAAAAGCTAATCACAATTAAGAATGCTTGTTATAGTAAAAAGCTAACTTGGTTCCAGTGCAAGACAAATAAGCAGTACAGTAAAGGCTGACTGCAGGTCTAACGAGATTTTGTTTTTCTGCTCGCAAGCATCCAGGTGGCCTTGTGATCCTACAATAAATAACACACTTCTGAAAAATCTAAAAGGGAGTTCATTATTATTTTTCTCTCTTTCATTCCCCCCCCCCCCCCCCCCCCCCCGCCCCCCACCCCCAACAATAAGTTTTTCTGCTGCCAAACAGCCAGAGACAGGATTGGCTTCCTGTCCAATAATTGATGTAGACTTTCTTCAGCATCTAGCCCCAGACAACTTTTCAAAAGTGTCAAGCAGGAAACGGCCCGGTCAAAGGAAGACGGTGCATTCCTTCTACGCGTCGACTCGGGTCAAACGCTCAGAAACGTTACGTGTACACCCTGCCGCGGCCAAAAGCACTTGCGTTTCCATGCCCCCCTGTTGCTAAGATAAAGGAAGTTTCCCACTGCCTCAGAAGCCAGGGTTCATTTCAAACTCCAGCCAGGTTCTAACAAAACAAGTTGCTGTCACCCCAAATCCAGCAAATGAGCTTGCGTGTCTTACAGAAGGGGTTATTGGATATCACCTATGGGAGCTGGAGAGAAGGAACCAGTCTCCATTTCTTTTTGACCTTTCTGGTTCCTGCAGCCCCCCTTATATTACAAACTCAAACTAGGCCTTTAGCCTTCATTGATCATTCACTCAGTGGTCACACAGGAAGGACAGCAAATACTTCTTGTACCAGACAAACAGATCAAGTTCTGTTCGTGTACACTGGGTAGAAAATGGGAACTACCACAGTATAATAATGATCTTTAACAACTAAAGCCTTTTCTAGGAGTGGTTGCACGACATGACAGTTTTTATAATTTTTTTAATTAGCTGTCACCAGAGTTTTAGCAAGCACAATAACTCATTGTTGCTTAAGGAAGTGGGATTACTGGGATGAGAATTCGGGATGTCTTGGCCATATAGTCTCCCAATGCTAGTTTAAAAAACACCTTCACATAGATACACAATGAAATTCAGACTTACTGTTACTGACGCTCCTCGAGTCATCGTCCACGCAAATAAAATGAAACAAAACCACCATGTAACTGCTGTTTAGTTACAAACATATTACCCAATATATTTAGGAAGCACACAGTTGTAAACCGGTTTCAGGGTCCTTCAGACATAAATAATAATATACATTTAAACAATTTTAGGTATTAATATTATTAATTATATTAACAAACATTTCAATATGTGTAACAAAGCCATCGTAAGAAACTTTATAAATGACTTCCCACTAGTGGTGTGTCATTCAGTAATGATGTCAATAATCATGAATACCTTTCTAACATGTTTATTGTTGCTTATGAAGAGATCCTTAAACTAACGGGTGAGCCGTGCTTGAGAGATGCTTTAGGAAGCACAGTAAAGACTTGCCGCTTGCTTTTGTTGGAATCATTCTTTGCCACAAAGTATTCAATTTCCGTTCTAAAGTTCTGCAGAATTCTACTCCAGAACATCCGTTACCAGAGTAGAATTATTCTTGACAAATATATTTCATGCCCACTGTGACCCTACTGCTACACAGCCATTAAAATGGGGATGGAAAATGTGGAAAATATCCATATCAGCCAAACTGTGGGGGACCAGCATTCAACTGTGAACCATCCAAAACAGATTCCACAAAGTACGACATGAAAGGATATTGTGAAGCAAAATAAGTAAAATGGTAATTCTTTAAAAATGACAAAAACATTATATCTTTGCACATTTGCAATTGTAACCATTCGTACGATTCCTCCCAGTAACTAAGCAACTGCTTAAATAAAAAAAAAATAAAAACTGTAAAAGAATACAATAATAAATGGCTGGACATACAGCACAGTATCACTTATGGGGATCCCACGCCATGTTTACGTTATAAATAATGAGCCCATATAAAGAATATCCAATTAAATGTTTGTATCTATCAACATTGTTTGGAGACGAGCTCACCAAGTGTACAGTGGTTTCTCATTTTTCAAATTATATTTTTTTGTTTATACAGCCCATTGGCGCTAACTAGCGTGCCACAATCAATGCCAGGTCTTATCTGGAGTTGTTAATGAGGAAAAGTGAACCATGTTTGCATTTTCACTCTAACTTTGACTTTCAACAATCCATCTGTACTTCAAGGCTTGCAATTAGTTCTTGCTACAAGTAAGATTTAAAAAAAATTAAGTACCTCTACCGTATGTCACAGCAAATGTAAAAAGCTTGACGGCTCTAGTTTCTTGTTAATTTCGCTTGAATTTAAGCCATATCTTGATCATCACAAAAGTCATATTATAATTCAGTTCCCTTGGTGTTTTATTGTTCTTTTCTTTATTTATTTATTTGATCTATTCCTTGCCATTGTGGTACACAGAAGAGCAAAGCCAGTTACAGATACAAGTGTTGCTTTTAGGTAGAAAAGCAAATCAGTGCCTGGAGCCTCCCTAGAGGAATAGCAAAGAACAAAGTAAGAAGTTTTATGTCATTGTTGTGTCGAAGCCTTTTTACATGCATTCCTTTTCCGTCTATGAAAGGTCACATTCAAATAAAACTTTCTCCTGCCTCTATGCCGTTTCATGTGCACAGGCTGCCAATAATTCACTACAAACCGTCAAGCTTCGGTTTCTGTGCTCTTAGGCACCCACTGGGAAAACCTAATACGCTGCATATATATGCAAAACGCATCTAAGCCATACAGCTTGCCCTAAATTAACGAGAATATGTGAAACTGTTTACTTTAGTAAAACATAAATGAGCTTTTATATAAAACAGAAATATTAAAACATACGTGCATGACATATGAAACATATCCGACAGAGGGACTTTTAAACTTTTAAAATAAGTTATGCTAATTGTTTGTGTGCTTTCCTTTAACAAACAAAGTGACAAAGTGACAGTTTTAATGTTTATTTCATGTAGACCTGAAATGTGCAGTTATTAATCCAGAGAGAGCATTAAATGAGGCTTTTCTTTCCCCCCCAGCAAGTCTTCATCTGCAACATCGTTCATATCACTCAGGTGCATTACTTAACAGGGCTGCATCAAACAGTGCTGCTGTTAATACTTTGAAAGGTTTAATGATGGGGGTGGCGGTGCTTGTGGTTGATCTCAGAAGTCAAGACGACCTTCCCTGAGTCAGCCTCACCAACCCTCAGGCTCAGCGTTCTCACATAAAACTCCCTTTCACAAACTGTGGCGGAGCAAAGTAAAGCAGAAAACACTGCTTGATTCACAGTCCAAACACTGTTCATAACTCACCAGAGTGACACAGGTTTTAGAACAGGTCAGCTGTACACAAGTCAAGGAATATGTAATTCACAGTAATAGTCAGATCGCTACAAGGGAGCGTGCATATCCTAATGGAAACCTATCCTTCAGATCCCCAGGTCAGATCTTTTTACACAGTCTTTTTAAAATTGTATCTGTTAATCACTACAAAGCACCATTGTAGTGGACTGAAATTTTAGAGAGACCTTGAAAAGGTTTATCTTGCCCTTTCGAGGGCTGAGACAAGTTCCCTCTGCTGGGTACTGGTGGGATGTGCGGAGTGTTTTGCTTGAAACAAAAAACAGCTAGGCTGTAAGACAGCAAACCAATAAACCTAGATATTGATCACTTACTATATGAAGCACTGTAGGCAATACAATACACTATTGGCTGAGAAATTGTAGCAATAAACACCTGTAACAGTTAGGTTAAGGATACATTAGAACATTAAAAAAATGTGTCTATAAATGTGTTATAAAGTTTGCTATAAACTTCTTAGAGTGTTATAGCAATGTAGCATTATAGAAGACATGGAACCAAGACATTCTAAGAATCTTTAAAATGTGATACAACACGTTCCACTAAAATTGCACGGTAAAAAATAAATAAAAATATATATTATATATATATATATATATATATATATATATATAGATATATCAGCAGCTTTAATAACATGGTTATTAATATAGTTTTCTAAATGGATCATTAAACAAAGTTTAACAATTAAAACTATTTTAAATCACTGCTAGTATGCTGTAAAGTTAATTACTACTTGCCTTACAATTCCAGTAAATCCTTTTATCCTATGTATATAACAGGTTTCAGACTGTGCCCTGTACAATCACTATGAAATGGGCTGTGTAAACCTCTAGAGCTGTAATCAGATTCCTTACAGAAAAGCATGATTCAGGCACAGCCAGCATGAATCTCAGGTTAATCTAACAATGCAGGGGGGCGAGTGGTATACAAATACAATACTGATGCCACAGGGGGATGCCATTACCGTGCAGTTTTAGCCTAAATATCTCAGATTACAAGCAGAAACAGAAAATAGCTTGTGCCACATCGGCTACGCTGTTCACAAGCACGGTTAGGAATGCTCTACAAAATACTGGTTCTTCTCTGTGTAAGCTGTCATTATTATTAGGTCCCTTATTTGTGTACTCCCATTCTGTTCAGAAGCACATGGTTTCCATTTTCCATGCTGGGGCTCAATGGACATAAACCACTGGCAGCCACAGCCCCCTTTCAATCAGGATACAGTCCCCATTGAGCAGACAGAGGCAGTCTCACCACGCAGTTCCTGTGGGAATCTGTATATTAAAACTGTATTTAGGGGTTCCAAATATGAGGCTTCTAATTACAGAACCCCTAATGATTCTATTTGGAACTCAGTATACAGAACCCACTTTGGTTCCGTGTGTAAGAATGGTTCTTCATGGAACCTAAACATAAGGGTTCCAGGGAAAGGAAAGGTTCAACATAGAGGAAGCCCTCTTAACTAAGAATGAAGCAGTCCATCACAAGGTATAAAATAATAATTATTTAAGCCTGTGCAGTAAATTATGCTTTTGGGTGCATATTCATATACAGACTGGGCATATAAAAAAATCATTTGACATTTTGGCACATTTAATTCCCTAAAAACTGATGCCTATCAAACAGAATGTGTGTGTGTGTAAATCAAACTGTGTGAACACAGTTTCTAAGAGGGTCGCCTGGAAGTCACACTTCTGAGAACCTATAAACGTGTTACTTTATAGCTATTCCAATTGTTGTACATTAGAATTGTGCGCATTGTATTACCTCTAATGAATGACATAAATTCTCAGTTTACGACTAAACATTTATGAGGGAGGGAAATTGTAAAACATATGCTGCTGCCTTTATTTTTTTTGTCGTTCCTTAAAATTTAGACCAGACAGGTTTTTTTTCATTATGCAGAGAATTAAAAAAAAAAAAAAAAAAAAAAAAAAAAAAGGTGGTGGTGGGGGGGGGGCTGTAACTACAATGCAGAACTAACAATGAATCATGTTTTATGCTGCGTTAAATAAATCGTTTTACCCGGGTGTTGTTAAAGGAATGAGTGCACGTTATCCTCTGCATGCTCCTAGTATTTACTTTCTTACCTTTGTTTAGCTAGAATACTTTTATATTGTATCTAGGTGATTCTCTTTATGTTGTCTCTCCTTGAATTACTATTAAATATTCCAGAAAAAAAAAAAAAAAAACAACAACATTTTGGGGCTAATTGTCGGAAGACGAGGTTCAAGAGGCGTATCAGTGTCTTTCACACTAGCCTTGAGGAGTCTTCTCAGAAGCAGCTTTTGCAGAAATAGTTAATAGGCATGGCAAATAATAAAACCATCAGAACATAATAGTACATTAAATGGGTAAAAAACACTAGTAGCATTGAGATGAGATACTGCAGTATTGGTTTAACAGTGAACGAGAGACAGAGAGAGGAAGGGTTAGCTGCATCTCGTTACCTATCCCCAAAGATGTCCCCTATGATTTACAAGGCTCCATTTGGTGTTTAATGGCTGTATAATGTGGGTGATGTTTGGTTTTCTCACTAGTTTGAAATACGGTTGTTGATAGAAAAGTCCCCATAATTGTGTCAAGTCTTTATGAGTACCACTTATTGCATGCAAAGTAACAGAAGGTAATAAACAATAATGCACCTTAAAGAGACTCAGGGCCCCTTTACTGCTTCTCTATAAGTAACAGAAAGACGTGGGGCAAAGGGATGTTTTGTTTCTCTGTTTCTTTTTTTTAACCAAGAACTTTGTACTTGTAACTGGCTCAAAGTCACAGTTTAATTAAATAAACAATAGAGCCCTGCATAGACGTTTCAATTCTGTTTTGAATAGAGGCGTACTGTACTGTACATATTCTGTTTGAATTCCTCCACTGTGTGATGATACTCAATGCAGCTGTTTTACTTTTGATTGTTTGTTCTTTTAATACAATGAGTATTTTGATCAAAATGTGCTTCGAAGGCAGTATACAGAATACATGTACATGGGTGATGCTTTGCTAGTTCAGGGGTCCGTTAAGTCGTTGTAAATGAAGTACAGTACATAACATTCTTAAAACAGGTTTTTCTTTGTCATTTAATCATAATCTACAACTGTTAACAGCACTAACTGATTTGTAACAGCTCTATTCTTTTCACACACATGCATGTAAAGTCCAATTCCAAATGTCCTGATAAGTGCTGCAGATGCATTTTTAACAGGATCAAAACACTCGAGTAATGTAGTTTGGCCTTATTCAGCCTCAACACGGGCTAGAAGATTTCCACAGATAAAGCATTCCAGAAAGCAATTCCATCTTAAAAAGAATTCAAGTTAATTGTGAAATAGTGTGCCATGTAAGCTGGCCACACTATATTTCAAAGCACACTTCCGAAAAAAAAAAAAAAAAGAATGGATTAAAATATCTTGCTGGTACACCACATTTACTATTTAAAATGCGTTATCTACCCATATTCAGTTATGTTCAATATAATGATGAACAATATTACATAAAAGGGCATGGAAATTGACATTGTGACAGTGGACCAGTTGAATGGTTTCGATTATCACAGGAGCCTGTATTCAGCTATATTCCAGCACTCTCATCAGTCTTTTGTGAGCTGTTCTTTAGCGAAGAGTGAAGTCAAAGCCGATAAGGCCTGGAAGACATAATCAGGAACCTTCATTCTCCATTGACAGCACCACACAGCCAATTCACAAACATTTTCATACCAATATTGAGCAATTTCCCTACATTCTAATCCATCAAAGTGGGCTATTAATCCTCCCTGCACTGTTCTCTTTTCAAATGCTAACAATTTTCCTCTCACAAGCTAAAACATTTATCCTACAGCCCCTTCCACAAAGACACTGCACTGTCAGCAATGATTGATCAGAGGCTTATTATAAAATGAGTAAAGCCATGTACATCATATCAGTGATGCCGTGCATCTGCGCCAGAAAAGATACGGATTTCCACGATGATTTGAATGCCTAAGATTATAACAATACAAAGAAAAAAATGTTTTAAATCCGCAATCGCAGCAGTTTCCAATGCTGTATTTTTTTTTTTTTTTTTTTTTGTCAGGTTATTTTCTTATAGTAAGTTTTAAAAAAATAAATAAATAAAAGTGTCTTTGAAAATGTTGATAGGATTGAATTACTTTTGTGTTCTTGATTATTCAACTTAAAAAGGTTCTATTTGTGTAGCCCTGGGAGCTTCCTGAATATTTAAGAAGCAATCAAAATACGGTACGGTTCTAAAAATATACCAAAATGATTTTTTTTTGTAGATTAAGACTTGTTTTTATTCTTTTGAAACCTTTATTCTGTACAACTGAGACAACTGAAGAGTCCTGGACATTAGGGATACCTGTTTGATTACAGGTCATAGTGCTTGAGTGCTTTGAAGCACAAATTCATACATTTTGTTTAACTTTTTGGAGGTGTAAAAAATGAGCAATGGTCAAAATCAGGCACAGGCATTCCAGTACATATTTCCCAGGGTTTATGATGCTTGTGCAACCTCAAACATTTTATTTTGGAAGCTGCAATTCTTGGCTGACTATCTGAAATTCAGCTTCCAAATGTGGCTAGTACCGAACATAAAGAGTCTGATGGGTTTTCACATCATCTACACAACTGATTGTCTTTAGCAACCATCACAGTAACATAGACATGCCTTCCCATCCCTATATAGAACGGAGCAAGTTCATGTAAACAGGATACCCAGCTCTTATGCCCTTTTCCATTGCAGATTTCCATTTGCTCGCAGATGCAGCACCTCATACTGCCCCTGAAACACATTCAACCCCAACCAGCCGTTCAAACACCCATTAGAGAAGTGTTTAAAAGGGGTTCAGTGCTGCGGAGCACAAAGCTGCAGGAAACGCTAGTGCAGCCCCTCTGTGAAGGAGCTGAGTCGGCTCTGTGTCAGAAAGGAGGAACCGTTTAAAGATATCACAGCATGCACTTTTACTCTAACATGACTACAGTTATAAATGCATTTTTAGCCTCATTAACAAATAAATTCATATCTATAAATAGGAGCAGTATTCTATAGATATGGATATAAAATGCTGTATTATTCAGAAAAGAGCCAGTTGCTTAAAAATCAGTTATTTTAGATGTTGCAATTTTTGACACTTTGATGCAATCAACCAATAGCCCAACCATCCTACTATCTCCTGGGATGCGACGGTCATGGCTGAAAAGCCAGTGGGTAGATAATTATCGGAGATCAAACTCTGCTAGTTAGTAGGCAGGGACACGAGGCAAATGCCAAAAACCAGCCAATGTTTCACAAGCGCTTGTTCAAGGATATCCTAATTGCTGTAAGTGGTTCCTTCAGGACTGACGGATCAAAAGCAGCTCAGCGCATGATGTCATCACTTTCACTTTCCAATGCAGTAACAATGGGTAGATTAGAGAAAAGGACACTGACAATAAATGAGGGCCGCTTCCTCTTCCTTCCACACCTTGAGGACCATCAGCATCTCACACTCATTATGCGATTGCTTCTCAAACAAAACGTACAAAAAAAACTTCTAGTGAGGACAATTAACTCAACTGAGTGTGTGGGCAGCTTAAACGACTTTTGGTTAGGGTATGTTTACAAGGCAATGGAAACGCAATACTGTTATCTCATCATTTCACTCCTGGGGGGGGGGGGGGGGGGGTCTGTACAAAAAGTTCTGGTCATAATTAATATAGTTGTTTCCTTCATTGCCTGATGTAATCTTTTCCGTTGTACAGGAATGAAAATAAGGCTCCTAGTGCATAGCAGCCCCCATACCCCTTTCCTTTTGCAGATTTTAAAATGAGCCTGGATTAGCTACAGTGTAGTGGTAAGAAGCTCAGGTGTGTCTTATTAAACTTGTAATAAAATCAGGAATGGATCGAACTGCAATGCAATGGGAGTTTTATTTCCATCCCTTTTGTATGAAAAAAAAGCACAGAACAGTGGCTCTTTAAAAAGTACTTCAATAACAACTAAACAATTTCATTCACCTTCAATATGCTTTTACAGAGCTTCAAGGGAACTCAATTTTATCTTTCAAATGGAGATAATTGCCATTTTCCCCTCACTTGCAACCGGCAACAAAAGAAAGTATGACTACATACAGGATTTCTCTCGGGTACATTTGATAAAGCCCGTAATTAATTCAAATGGAATTGGTGCACCTGTCCATTTTGCTGTAATGCTTTATTCGCCGATATTTAACTCTGAAAAAGGACATTTGAAAATGATCTCAGTACTATGTGCGTAACACCATTTTCAAATTGTATTGCTTTTGTAAAATACCTGAAAACTACTTTGTTGTCTATTAAAATTAAACAGCAATAAAAAGAACAGACATAACAAAGACTTTTTAACTTCTGTTACTTTTTGGGGGGTCACTGAACAATCTCATTAAAAACACAGCCTTCTAAAGAAACTAAAGGCATTCACAGAGTTTAGGAATTTGCAAACATTTACCAGGTCCCTCCCCTCACTAGCAAAAGACGGCAATAAAATAATAAAATTACGTTGTTTTTTTTAGTTTTGTTGCTGCATGTGGTAAATACGAGCCTGTCTACCCCTCAATAATGCGCCCCTCCGCTTAGCATAACAAAGCCTTTCATAGCCTACTAATGGCTCCCTGGCTCTGACACTGAGCACTATTATCACTGCTCAGCCCCTTCACACAGGCCTTTCACACACAACTGTTTCACTTAATTCTTTCACCTCCTTCGGTTCAAATGCAATAAAAACTGCTCACAGATTGACAACTAGAAAGGCAGAGAAGCTTCCAACTGCTGTATAATTCAGGAAGGCTCTTTCTTATTTTAATTGCCTGCCTAATTGGTAACGTTTATGGGTGCTGCCGTTGCTGTGGAGGGCCTAGGATTATAAACAACATGCAGGCCTGTGTAATTATGCAGGAAAAAAAGGAGAAATTCCTATAGAATCTTTGCTGGCAGAATTCATAACAAAGAAAAAAGAAGGGGTGGGACTGGAACCAACAGCAGGTTCAAAAAGCTAACTGCGACACAGTTTTGCATTCAGAAAAAAAAAAAAAAACACCCCTGCTCCATAAAAAAACAATGTAATCCCCGAGCAAAGGAATGATGTCAAGCTGCACTTGTGCAGCGGCAGGGCCTCTTCGCTCTTTTTTGATGTTCGCATAACATGAAGGACAGGAGGCTATCTGGTGTCTGTCAAGTTTCGAACTGCTCCCGCTCTCAGTGGCTGGAGATAAGGTTGTAAAGCGCACCACTTGATGGGCTTGATTAATACCCTGGAACGAAGGTTTGTCTTCCTCAGCTCACTGAATGACTTCATTCTAGTAGATGAGGTCACCCGAGTCAAGGCAATAAAGCAGCTGATATTCACATTAAAGCCAGCTTTCAGAGCTGTCAGCCCTCAGAAAAAGAATTCCAAGTGTTTCTCATCTAGTTCCTCTTTAAATAAAAAGTCAGAGGGATGCCTCTCTGAACCTATCCCCCTCCCCGGCTGCCGGTTATGATGCTAATTGGGGCGATGGATAACCTAAAGCGTTGGAAAAAACGGCCAATCAAAATTTACAGCGTGATATTCCAGATCATTTCAAATCGCATAAAAGTTTAAGCTCCCCCCAGCCCCCTAACCAGATTGAATTTAAATGAATAGTGCTGATTGCACATAACACTTCAATAATGCTCCTGTGTAATGGTATTCTGGATTACACAATGCAATCGATTTTTATTATTATTTTACACATAAATACCACCAATACACACACATATTTATTTATTATATTATATATATATATACAAATATAATATATATATATATATATATATATATATATATATATATATATATATAATATATATATATATATATATGTTATACGTATTCCCTCCCATAATAAAAATTTGAAAGTAGGATTGAAACTCACCAAAATAATCCCATAATGCAAGCTAGGTACTACTTAGCATTGCATTCTACCACGTTCAGATCTCTTTTTCGAAAAAAGAAAACAAAAGAAAAAAACAGAAAGCATAAAATAAGTAAACTTGCAAATAAAAAGAGGGGGGGGGGGGGGCAATTTCTTGAAATGCGCAATAAATTTATTTTTGCTGAATTGTACTTGCCACCTTATCATAACAGTTGCTTTATCTGCACAGTCCGCTGAAGTCTAGTCACTTCATATAATCTGAATTCACAAATCAACTGTCGTCTTCACTTCACCGATTCACCGCTGATGGGCCTTTCACAAGATAAAAAATCTCTTCCAAGTTGACAAGAGTAATGAATGGAGAGGAGAGGGCTGCCTATCCATCCTCCTGTTGTATAGCAGTGCCTGGAGTGATACATGGCATAGCAAGCTCATAAACCAACCCCATCTCTTGACCTCTGTAGAGGAAGTGGAAACAAAGGACCATTTATGATTATCACTATATTTAACAGCCGATAATGACTGGAGTAACAGTTCAAACCTTTTAGAATTCACTGGCTGTGGAGAAATGATATATTCTGCCTCTGTAAAGACAAGGTCATCGTTTCACAAAAGAAAGGAGAAGAAATGTAAAAAGATACTCCAGTGCTCAGGGAGATACAGTGCTCTGCACTGCTAAAGATACTCCAGTGCTCAGGGAGATACAGTGCTCTGCACTGCTAAAGATACTCCAGTGCTCAGGGAGATACAGTGCTCTGCACTGCTAAAGATACTCCAGTGCTCAGGGAGATACAGTGCTCTGCACTGCTAAAGATACTCCAGTGCTCTGTCAGATACAGTGCTCTGCACTGCTAAAGATACTCCAGTGCTCAGGTAGATACGGTGCTCTGCACTGCCAAAGATACTCCAGTGCTCAGGTAGATACAGTGCTCTGCACTGCTAAAGATACTCCAGTGCTCAGGGAGATACAGTGCTCTGCACTGCTAAAGATACTCCAGTGCTCAGGGAGATACAGTGCTCTGCACTGCCAAAGATACTCCAGTGCTCAGGTAGATACAGTGCTCTGCACTGCTAAAGATACTCCAGTGCTCAGGCAGATACAGTGCTCTGCACTGCTAAAGATACTCCAGTGCTCAGGGAGATACAGTGCTCTGCACTGCTAAAGATACTCCAGTGCTCAGGTAGATACAGTGCTCTGCACTGCTAAAGATACTCCAGTGCTCAGGGAGATACAGTGCTCTGCACTGCTAAAGATACTCCAGTGCTCAGGGAGATACAGTGCTCTGCACTGCTAAAGATACTCCAGTGCTCAGGGAGATACAGTGCTCTGCACTGCTAAAGATACTCCAGTGCTCAGGGAGATACAGTGCTCTGCACTGCCAAAGATACTCCAGTGCTCAGGGAGATACAGTGCTCTGCACTGCCAAAGATACTCCAGTGCTCAGGTAGATACAGTGCTCTGCACTGCTAAAGATACTCCAGTGCTCAGGGAGATACAGTGCTCTGCACTGCTAAAGATACTCCAGTGCTCAGGGAGATACAGTGCTCTGCACTGCTAAAGATACTCCAGTGCTCAGGTAGATACAGTGCTCTGCACTGCCAAAGATACTCCAGTGCTCAGGCAGATACAGTGCTCTGCACTGCTAAAGATACTCCAGTGTTCTGTCAGATAAGGTTCTCTGCACGGCCAAAGATACTCCAGTGCTCAGGTAGATACAGTACTCTGCACTGCCAAAGATACTCCAGTGCTCAGGTAGATACAGTGCTCTGCACTGCCAAAGATACTCCAGTGCTCAGGTAGATACAGTGCTCTTCACTGCTAAAGATACTCCAGTGCTCAGGTAGATACAGTGCTCTGCACTGCTAAAGATACTCCAGTGCTCAGGTAGATACAGTGCTCTGCACTGCTAAAGATACTCCAGTGCTCAGGGAGATACAGTGATCTGCACTGCTAAAGATACTCCAGTGCTCAGGGAGATACAGTGATCTGCACTGCTAAAGATACTCCAGTGCTCAGGCAGATATAGTGCGCTGCACTGCTAAAGATACTCCAGTGCTCTGTCAGATACAGTGCTCTGCGCCGCTAAAGCTGCTATACCAGGCTTTGTTTAAAAAAGTCACAAAACAAACAAAGACAAAAAGCAGCAAGGCAGTGTGGGTAAGCAATGTCTGTGTGCAGATTTGGAGTATGACCTGTGGATCCAGTCTACAAGTCTACAGTGTTTCCTGTTTCGAATTTCCCAGTGTCAATCCCAAAGATGTGTAAAACAAAAAAAAAACAAGGTTTGAAACAGTAATAAAACGTTTTCATAACTGTGACTTGCAGGTTAAATGGATGAATTTGTCTTGGGAGAAAACCCATATTAAGAGATGCCATCCTTTTTGGATTTGAAGGATCTCCAATAGGCCCTCTTAACCCAGAAATACCCATTGCAAGGGTGCAACAGGGCAGCAGCCTTGTACACTGCAGCTCGCTTTGTCCGGTTCCACAAACAAGTTTTGTATCTCTAAAGGAAGGCAGAAGTAAGAGTTGACACTGAATTCTACACGATCAAACAGTACAGGTACTTCCCACCACAGCAATGGACCTATTTCACAATTAAAACGAGTGCAAAAGGCCAACACTAAACAAATAATAAAACAAAACAAAAGCAAAGCTCAGTCTCTTCAACTGACCTAAACTTTGGCACAGCTACATACTATTATTGTTTAAATGTTTTAAAAAGACCAAAAATACACCTATGACTCTTGCACAGACAAAGATGCAAGTAGCTGTGTTCCGAAAAATAGTCTTGCATGTCCCTACGTGCTGCTACAGGTGTTTAAATAACGTACCTGTGGTTTTTCTTTTCATTGTTAACATCCTGATTTTACAATTAATACTTTAAAGTCTATTTCAAAGCTCTTTTCAAAATGTCTGCTCCAGTGCACTGATAGTGTAAGGATAATTGCTCTCATTGTCAAACAGGTAACACAGCAATAACGATTTCTTCCTGCAGTGATTTAGAAGATAGATCAAACCCCAGTGCACTAGAGGGGACATTTTGAAAAGAGCTTTGAAACAGACTTAAGTGTAAAAAGTTGTCAGGGTGTTAATGAAAATAAAAATTACAGACATGTTATTTAAACAGTTGTAGCAGCACATGAGGACGTATAATGCTATATTTTTTGGGAACCCCGCTACTTACTTTAATGTCTTTTCATGATTTATACGCAGAGCTGAATTTGTGCCAGGGTTTGACGGGGCACAACCCCGGCACCTCTGGGCTTGCCATTTCAGCTATGAAAGTTAAAAATCTCATAGCATTTTTTGCTCTCAAATGTATTGTTTTATTCACAACAGACATTCTTGTACAGGAAATAGTTGAAACCTTCTCATCTCATGTGAAACAAACCTGACATTTACAAAATGCTGAGGTTCAAAAGGCAAGACAAGCAGGGAAGCCACTGATATAAAAATGGTAAAGTTTCATAAAACACAGTGGCATTGATGTTCTCACAGTCACCTAGTACAGAAGCAGCGGCTGTCTGGCAGCCCTATATAGTGCAGATCTGCGCTTGCAGTATAGTTTATTTTGGCAGAGTAAACATAGCAAGGAATGGTAAAGCAAAAAGAAATATGGAAAATAATGGCAAACAGGATCATAATGCAAGAGACACACGTGTTATAAATAAGGGGAAATCAAGG
Organism: Polyodon spathula; assembly: GCF_017654505.1. Classification (NCBI taxonomy): domain Eukaryota; kingdom Metazoa; phylum Chordata; class Actinopteri; order Acipenseriformes; family Polyodontidae; genus Polyodon; species Polyodon spathula. Next base: position 1,471,697 of record NC_054554.1, read on the forward strand.
TATTGAAAATTACAATTAAAATGAAAATCCACATTTACTACTACAAATAAAACCTGGACGTACTCAACCATTCACTGATCTCTCTTTCTGTGACTTTTTTTTTTTTTTAGGTATGGTACAGCATCCCTTGTTCTCACAAAAGTTTCATAACGAGAAGTTGAAATGTAGCGCAACAGTACCCCTGGTCTGAGATCGTAACATCAATTCATTAGCTGCCAGCAATGCGAGATGCCGATTTTCAATAACCTAACTAAACCTAATAGAGAGGAATCATGAAAGAGCACTATTCCACGAGCTGGCACGTGTTCAAGCAACATATGCTCACATAATCTTTTAAAAAGCATGATCCAAGTCTAAATTGAATTATGTAATAGCACAAATGGAATTACACTGCAGATGCGGTGCTGCTCAGACACAGGCTGCATTTAGGCAATGGGCTCAGATTTATTTAATTTGTTCATTATACTTACTGTAGGCAAATTTGCTGCAGGCGAAATGTGGCAAACTGCGTAACTTGATTTTTATACTAAAAGTCTAGGAAATACTTTGCAAATTACTTGCAAGGTATTTATTAGCATATTCATATTATGCATTTAGCAATTCCTGCATTTCAAAGACCTTCAGCGTCTCTCTATATATTTGCAATATCCGGGGCATGGGGGGGGGGGGGGGGGGGGTGAATCAGATACATTGAGAGCTATCGCACAATATATTAGGCCACCTTTGAAAAAAATGTTTTATGCAATCCATAATAATACAAATTTAAATAAAAGAATACCAATATTAATTTAAGCACCTTATATGCCCTGAGTGCTTATGCAGTTTATTTAAAACTGAGTGCTGCACTTGGCACACAGTGGTCTAATCTGCACAGCACAGGTAGCAGTTTCATTGTGCAGGATCTGAATCCAGCTGCTCACTCACTCAGGGTGGCATCAGAAGGCTCTGCTTCCTTTTGTGTTCTCAGAATTAACTTAGGGGGATTTATAGAGGGGATGTTTATTAGAACATTTTACTGGATGTGATAGACAATTTAAAGAAATCACAATAAGCAAGTTATGATCTTATTCACTAACTCGTAGGTGATTTACCCCCCCCCGATTAAAATATATATTTAGTCTTTGTAGTTTGTATTGCTGGGCTACATACCGATAAGGTACAGGAGACAGCAGTTCTCTTTAATCCTGCTCCCTTACCGTTTTATGATTACTGTAATCATGCCAAGTGGGTCTTATTGCAATTATTCCAATGCTGTGTTTTTGGTGCTTTGTCTAGGAGTTCAGATGCTGCTCTACTTTTTCAGTTGCCTGCCATAGACACATGTTTTATAGACCAGATCAGCCAGTGTCACTATACAGTATGCACCAGCCCCTCGTAGTGCAAAGCAGCATACTGCAAACCAGAAAAAAACACAGGAAAACAGATCCAAAGTGACACAGAAGCAACTAAGAACACAGAAGAACTGAAGAGCAGCTCCTGAACCCAGATGAAAGCATTTAAGCACAGACTTTAAGCATAATATGCAAGTAAAAACACTAAGAACCAGTCAGAATGGTGGGAATGTGAGCACTTCGTTAGCACTGAATTGGGAACGGGAAATATTTCCTTAGTGCACTCAGTATCATCATAAAGTGTCTGATTTTCTTATTTTTTTGCAGACAAAAATGAAATTGACACATATCTAACTAAAGCCTTTCTTTATCTGCTTCATGTAAAAAAAAAAAAAGAAAGCCTAATCTAAATGCAATAGGAGTCAATACATGCTTGTTGACAAGTGAAACTTTGTTGCTCCCACTTTTTTCTGCCACTCTCCAAACACTTCCACACTGAATCTAATTGTTTATGGGCTTACTCACTTCAACTGCGGATGATAACTTCTGTAACACAGAGTTCACTTTTAACTAACTGACAAGCCTTTGATCATCGTTTAAAGTTGATAAGTCTGCTTATCTATTATAATGCTTTCAGTTTTTTTTTAGTTTTTTTTTTTAATTAATGTTATTAGCAACATTAATGAAAAAAAACGCTAATGCAATGATTAAAAACTGGTGTTAACATTAGAATGTGTAAATTTTATAATCTATGCTTCTGTGTAGTCAATTTCCATTTCTAAGGGATTTACATACAGATCACCTCCAGCAATAAGTAATTTAATATCGTGGAGGATCCTAAAGGACAGACGGCAAAACTGGGGAAAAATAAATAAATAAATCGGGGCATTACTTAACTTTAATTACTCTTCTAAAATATCAAATATGAGCCCCCCGGTCGTGTTTCAATAACGAGATAAAAATGAAATGCTCCCAATGCTGGGTGTGACAGGGAGAATGCCAGAAAACAAAGACTGCAAGCCATGAAGCGGGGAACAGGCTCAACAAACCAGACAGCTGATGCACTGACCTCCTGCATTACAAAGACTACCAGACTGTGGCTAGCACACACACATATATGAATGGGTAAAAATTCTGTAAAAAACAGACCACCAAGGCTGACAAGTACGGTTATGAGGGATGAACTTGATCCAGGAGTCTCCTGAGCTGTTTCAGACCACTGGACCACTTGGCAATCAGCAAGCTTAACATGGACCAGTAGGGCACTGGGATAACACATGGAAGGACATGGCGAAGCAGCTTGAGGCTAGGTTTGAACAGTCATACCAGCCTCTCTTGAAGACAGAGCCATTCAAATGAAATGCAAGAACATCACATTGCTGCATATAAACAGCTCAAGAAAATGCTGTCTAATGCAATGAAAGAATGAATGAATGATGGCAGAAAGAACAGACAAGAAAGAATGAAATAAAGACAGACAAAGACAGAAAGATATAAAGACAGAGAGGCAGACAGAACTACTTAAGGTAAAGCTGTCATCTTTTGGATGCAGGGACCGTTCTCGTGTAATCTGTGATTTCATTCCCTGGATATATATTAGATGATTGTTTGAGAGAAGAAACCCATTTTGCAGAAAACATTCCTCTGATAACGATAGAGTGGTCTGCAGCCTGCCCTTTAATGTTGAACTAGCTGAATGGGACTCGGGTCAGCAGAATGATTTGACAAGTGGTGCATCTGGTGAAACAGACAATGATACAGCCTTAACACCCATTTAGAGGTGCCGCTTCCCAACCTGACCCTTGTGGGAACATGTTATTTTTCAGTGTTATGAGACCTGATAGCTGTCTGGTGAAACACTAATCCTTGGTTATACTACAATACCCAAGCAAGCACTTCTAGGACTTATGAGACTTCATGATCATCGCCCCTCTTACTGTCTGTCTTCAATTGATACTCTAACAACTTTTTCA
>NC_054554.1:1480000-1520000 GCF_017654505.1 Polyodon spathula
ATAACTTTCTAATAATACTTTATAGCAAAAATGTACTTTTAAATATTAGTTGTGATCCAGTGTTTCTAATCGCAGCTTATAGCATGTTTACAGATTGCACATAACTACTTATAAGGGATCCCTAAAATGAAGTGTTTTTCTAGTCTGGACAGGTTTTTCAGCCTGGTCCTGTAGCTCACACCATTAACTCCTGGGATTGGCCAGGTTGCCTGGATTAGCTGGGATTATCTCCTGTCAGCTCACCTTTAAGGAGCAGGAGGCTGCAGCTTCACTCATGAGGGAGCCACTCTCACTCGAGGGCCTGGGTGTCACAGCGCAGCTCGTTCCAGCCCTCGGGGCTCCCCTCACTCACTGGAGACACCCCAGAGTCACTCGCTGCACTCTCACGGGCTTCCTGGAACAAAAAAACAAACAGAAACACAAATCCTTATTTAGATGCCTTTTAGGAAATAAATCCTAAAAAAACATTGTCCAAAGTTGCCTTTCTTCTACAGTGATGTGGTCTCATGTTGCCCTTTGCAAGTCATTTTTCAAAATGGGAACAGTTACAGAAAACATTTGTTTCATGAAAAAAGTTTAGCATTATATCATTTTTACATAGGGAGCTACAGAATAGAAGCCAGACTGATCAGCAAGTTATTAGAAAAAATAAGTTATGTAATGCAGAGTACAATCCATTTCTTCCTGGTTGGTTGGTTTAATGTAAATTAAATAACATGTTTGTGTAATCTTTAGAGAGGTTTCAAAATCTTGTAGGTTTTTAAACACATACAGGCAAAAAAAAAAATGTAATCATAATATGCAACGATTTCCATTATACCTCCCCAAGAACGACTCTACGAGGGAAACAAACACATCCATTTCAATAGCAGAACATGCTTTCATTTTCCATTATACCCTTCCTCCCCAAGAACGACTCTACGAGGGAAACAAACACATCCATTTCAATAGCAGAACATGCTTTCATTTTCCATTATACCCTTCCTCCCCAAGAACGACTCTACGAGGGAAACAAACACATCCATTTCAATAGCAGAACAGGCTTTCATTTTTTCTTTGGCGTTTCACAAAATTACCATACAAGAGACTATTTACAAAGCTATAAAAATGTATTGCTGCGTCTGTGAAAGTTGCGTCCTTCGTGATCATGGAACAAAATGAAAAAACCTGCCTTACTTGTTGCATGCAATTAAGCCTCAACAAAAGACAGTGTCGGCAGTTTAACATTTCATAAGGCAGTCATTATTCTTTAACTGTTAGAAAGTGGTGTCCCCCAGGAGCTAATTACAGAAAAGCGCTCATCACACACAAGAAATATACAAACAAATCCTTCAAGCACAAAGTAAATGTTTAAACATTAAAACGGGATGAGTATAGGAAGCCATACCAATCAGTTTACTTCAGTGAATTACTAATAAGAATTACAGCCTTGCTGTGTTAGATAATTATGACACCAAATCACACCTCAAAAGAAAAGCCTCTGGCTGACTATAATATAGATCTAATAAAGCAGTGTAAAAGTAATCAAGCAAAAGTGTTGATAGGCTGCAAGCGACGTGTATAGCACAACAGGCTTATTAACAGAAGAATACGATTTCTTCAATGAGGAGGGAGATGATAGAAACATGCGGAAAACAGAAAATTGAAGCGCAGAGAAAAAATGAAGGATCCCCTTCAAACGATCGTCACATCCGGCACTATTCTACAGACGGGATGCAAGACGCCCTGTAAATATAAAAAAGGTGACCGAGAATCTCATATGTGGTAGGATTTAAAAGGAGCAAGTGCAATGCCAGTCAGCTAGCAGCAGCACAGCACGCCTCTCTCTCGCCCTCTCTTCTGTTGGCATTGTCCTTGAGATTACATTGTGTTTGTGCACCACGTGATCTGAGGTGTGTTAAAAAATGTTCATTTCAGGCAAATTTATATTAGATTATTACCATGGTGCCACAACCCTTTCTAATGCAATAAATGAAATGGATTGGTATTGAAAACATTATAGGATCTTGAGCAGTTGTTTTTTGTTGGCAACCTAGAGTACATAACAGCGCACAGACATTTTTACTTATCAAATAATAAAAAAATAATAATTGTCAAATAAATCACAGCCATAAAGTGCGTACTGCTAAACAAAAAGCCCATGCTGTCTACTGTTTTAAGGAGATTTCGTGCAAATCAAAGAGAGCAATAGGGCAGGGTGCAAGATATTCTTTAGGAAACAACATCCAGTCAAGTCAAGGACGCCTTTCAACAGCAGATTATCCTACCTGCTTAAACACTGGTAATGCATATCTTTGGTTCAAAGAAATCTGTGAGATAAATACATCCTCCCATGTGTGTTTACATTGCTGAGTGCACTTCACATGTGACACGATCCTTCACATGTTTGCTTAGCTAGCGGTTGCAAATCAAACTTTATTAATGTACACAGTAGCAAAACACACTTGTTTTGGTTTTCAGTTACTCAAAAGTAGTGTGAAAATGTATCAGAACACCCCATTGCTATTGCAGTATTGTTTTGTTGTGCATATGAAATCAAACCACTAACAAAAAAAATATTGGAAAATTGTCAAAATAGGCATATTGGTGATGATCTAATTTAATTGACGATTTTATTACACCACATGTACAATTAATTGTAAAAATTGTAAGAGAAAAGGACAGTCAAAAATGGTAAAAGCACATGCGAGTGCCTATTATTTCTATATCACCAATTGCTGACCGAAAATTGTAATTCTCACTCTATATAATGGATATAAATTACAAATATTGAGGTTTTCCCAATAAATTTGCATGATGAATGTACATGTTACAAAAGCAGAATTATTAATAAAATGCTTATTAATGGTTTAGTGGAAGGTACCAACAGAAATTCTATGCAATTAATTATGAATGAAACTCTATAGTCTTAACAGAGCACTTTATTACAGGGCAATAACACTCAATGCATATGCTGCAAATCAAAGATTGATATGCAGCACTTACGCTGAAGTGTGACCAAAGCATCTGTGGCACAACCAGCTCGAAATATATACCTCTATTTAAAACAGACTTGGGTTGCCAACCTTTAAACAAGCTAGTTTTTCTGTAACAGTTATCATGGGTAGTTATGGGTCATTATAAAGCAGGCGTGCAGTGCTCTGAAAGTCATCTATATGCTTAGCAGTAACCCATCTTGTATATCGAAGCATCAACTTCAAGTCCCCATCCCTCTGCAACCAAGTGTGTGCAGCACATGAAGCTGGATAAATGTGCAATTACTGTACCGTCAATAAGAGTTTCAATATGCACCTGAACTACAGACACAAACAAAGCTGTGTAAATCCTATTTGGGTTAGAAGCTGCCCATATGTAAACTCACAGACGACTCCTAATGCCGCTAATAGGATGTTCCACTCTTAATGGAGCTTGTGTTAATACGGAGATTTTCATTCATGCTGGAAATTGTAGTTTTTAAAATTACATTTTAATGCTTTTTTTTTTTTTTTTTTTATTAAAAATCTAAAGTTACCCCCCCCCCCCCCCCCCCCCCCAAAAAAAAAAAAACCCTTCAGAGCAACATGAAAATTACCAGAGTCTTGGAATTTAGCTTCAGCTTCTCCATTGTGGACCAATTACTATGCAATCTTTTTCTTATGACTGAATAGCTCACTGTTAGCAAATAATGAAAAGGCAATTATGGCAAAGCTGTGTTCATATTATCCTCTTCATTTTATGCGGGCTGTAATTATTGTCAATCCTGGAGGCTTACTGTACCATGTAAGTGGCACTGGGGAAGAAAATGGAGTGGGCTGGCGCATAGAAAATTGCAAATGCCACAGCTACCGAATTTATTTATCTATCAGCACCACTGGACCTCTACCATTTATATATAAAAAAAAACAACACACAGCAAAAGGTCTGTGTGTTTTGCAAATTCTTTCCCTCGAGCTGTTGCAGTGACAATAGAATTGGAGGCATACTTTTTTTTTTTTTTTTTTTTTTTTTTTTTTTTTTTTTTTTTTAAATCAGAAGCTGCTTTTGTTCTTTTTTCATCAATTCCCAGAAGACACCGCTTTTCTGCCAGTGCCTGTCTAGAAACAAAGTCATGGAAATATTCTCTTTTGCCATGCCTCTCATTAACTGTCTCCATGCTGTTCTGCAATGGGGAGTGGTGTATAAATGATCCACTTTCAGGGGGTTTGATCTGTAATACTGAGAGGAAGTCTGCAGCATATGGGTACCCTTCCTTTACCAGCATCAAAAAGAATAATAATAAGGAATATGACATGCATGACAAGTGGCTTGCAGTGTTATTTTAATGGGCGAGACTGACCCTTAAAACAACAAAAAAAACAACATTTCAATGTTTCCCTGTAGTACAAATACATGAAATACATCCTTGCATCAATAAAACAATATGCAATATAAAATACAAAAAAGTTGCGAGTGGCGGCACTGAAAAAAAAAAAAAAAAATTTTGTCAACACACTCTCATACATCCATGCCAAATCAAAGGGAATAAACTATGTCACGATTTTACTATACCAGACAGCCAGGAAGCAAAATTACAAGCATGGTTTTGACAAGTGAAGATTCAAGGTCAGACTGAAAACCCCTAAGCTGCCGTGTTTAGAACTGCACCCCGAGCTCGTACAGACACTCTTCTATCGGGCACGCAGTTATATCAGAATTTCAGAAGCTACTGCTCCTTTCATGATAATTGAAGATTGGTTAGCTTTCAATGCTCTTTAAGCCTGATATCTGTTATTAGCTGTTATCTAAATTGCCGTTTCAGGTTTTTCACTCCATCTTATTCGTATGATTCTGTATGTCACACGCATTGACAGTGTTTAGAATTCACATCCTTTAATTTATTATGCCTGCATTTAATGTATCTGCATTGTTTGTATTGAAAGTACTATGCCCTGTATTTCACTGTACTTAATGTATTATATTTCCTCATGATCTTGTAAAGAGCTTTGTGATGGTGGTCCACTAGGAAAGGCGCTATATAAAATAGATTGACTTCCAGTTGATTTGTCGATGGCAGAGTTGACAGGTGCAATTAAAACCAATAAAAACACAATACATTCAAAGCAGGTACACTTCAACACAATCAAATGCTGATCAAATGAATTAGCTGTGTCTTTTACACAATACTATGTAGATGAGATAAAGTGGCAGTGGTATACAGTGGAAGAACACAGTAACTCGTGTGAATCCTCTGCTATTTAGCCTGGCTAACCCACTCCATTTCTGCATTTCATGCCACGATCTTTTGACTAGACAGTATGTTTTGCAAATTAAAATATACACAGTACTGGTTCAATAATGATACACCGGTTCCAAGCTGAAAACTAATACATTTATATTGTGATAACTTGAAACATGTATAAGTGTTTCAGGAAATAAATATAAAAAACTACAAGGAAAAACTAAATGAGATTTTTAAAAGCATCTTGCTGCCGAGCCCAGTATCATGGTTTATGCAAAGCTGGCAATTAAACATTACTTTAACGCTGTCATTGTCACAAGACCTTCAAATGATTGTCCTCTATATTGAATAGTAAAGACACAATTCTCTTTGAAGTTTGCACTGCCATATATCATGTTCTTCAGCTTGATGTTCTTTGAATATGTTTGGATGCAGTCTGCAAAATTCATAATATTAAAAAAAAAAAAAAAAAAATCTTTGTTTTCTTTACTTACGACTACTTTGCATGCTTCGCTTTTTTTCTTCAGCTCCAATTCAGTTAAAATATGAATTGATTGTATAATCTTTAGATTTTTGCAAATTCTAGTAAATTGAAATATAAAAAGAAACACAGTATATGCATAAATAAATGCAATAGCTTATTTAATCACTGAACACACAGACAGAGGCTAAACAGACAATCATAAAAAAAAGTGTCATTTTCTTTTCTTTTTTAAATTGCCAGAACTCTTGACTTTCGGCTTGTGTTCAACGTACATCTCTATGCATCGAGTACGCGGCACCTAAAACAATACAATAATCTGCAGACTGCAACCTACAGGGTTGCAGTGCTAAAATAGAATTTCATGTTTTTATGCTCCTAATTGAGTTGTCAAATCTCTACATCAGATTAGCCTAACAGCTCACAGTTTAAAACTTTGCTGACTTGGTGGTCCAACTGGGAGCCAGAGAAACCTAATTGTATCATTTTGTTTTTCATTGGTCTTAGCTTCACGTTGAGTGAAGCTAACTAGCTGACAGCAGTTTATCTACCAGGGTGCTTGTGGTTAGGGTAGCTGCAGTGTTCATGTACTTATTTAGTATCAGTATAGAACCTGTTCTATTTTTTGCTCACCAATGGATGTGTTATATAAATAAGAGGAACTGTGCAAATCCTGTGAATTATTTGGAAAATAACACATTATTACCTTTATCCTTCCGGTTTTAAAAATAAAACAAACAAAAAACTGCTATAGAAAAATACATGAATTATTGTAAAATTCCGTATGATGTCAATGCAAATTGATGCATCCCACAGGCATACTAATAAGCTCGATGACATACTACCTTGCTATATTACACCAGCGGGGCGTTAAAATGATTCCAAAGATAACACAGTGCAGCCCCCCCGAGCAGCAGGACACTTCCACACCGGGTTTTAGATGTTTAATAGTTACTAATAGTGGGTTTGTCTGGAAAAATGAAGAGGAAATGTACGATTTTAAATGCGAGATACTAAATGAAGTTCCTACCTCAGAGGGATTTATAAATTATACACTGGGGAGTAAAAACATGTAAACCTACAAGTGTGGGTGTGTGTATTTATACAGAAATATAAAGCAGCGTATCTCTTTGCGTAAATACACTGTGTATTGCAAACCTTTATATTTACACAGTATTCTAAAAATTAACACTTCTTTTTCAATGTTCTTAGAAAATATATTATTTAGAATTCATGAGATTAATTTCATTTGTACTTGTATCAGACTCTCAGGGGACTACATACAGTGAACATACTTCTAACAGCCTAGAAGCACTAATATTCTGAAAGCACCTTGCTCTTAATTTGAACAAGTGTGCACAAAGATTTGACGTGTTTCCAAGCTATTTAATGTTCTAAGCTACTGGTCATACTGTTAAACTCACACTGTTACGGTGGTTAGTGTCAGGTAAGTTGATATATTTTATTTAATAAATTAGAAAATACCAAAAACGTACAGGTCTATAGCTTTGAAAAGCAGGATTTCATATCTAAAAGCAGAACTAATTTAAATTTAAAGTTTAACAAAATGTTACCTTCCAGAACATTTTTTCTTTTAAAGAACTCTAAATTAGCATTCCATTAGAAGCCTTCCCAGAAGACCATATCTTATCCTATGCCTAATTAAAAAAAAACAATAAAATAAACAATAACGATATTGATATTATTAACAACAACGTTTGATTTGATTGTTAATGTTTTGTATGTATAATCTAATGCTTTCTGCTCTTAGTCATTGCCAACTAGGACACTTCAGTCTCAGTGACAACACTCACACCTAATAAATACGGTATCTAGAACTACAGTAGAGAGGAGATTAGGTTGCAGGTGTAATATTTCATTGCTGGCGTGTCAGTTTTAAAAGATAACGCATGTTGAATATTCCATTACCACCCAGGTTAATTGACATTTTTCAGTTGTTAAAGGCCTTTAAAAATGCTAATATATGCTTCCTGTGCTGAAGAGACAATGAAGTTAATGATACATTTATTTTCTTGTGGCATCGGGTTGCAGCAGCCGCAGCAGAAGCCATATCTTCCTGCTTCTAATTATGAACAAAGATCCAAACTTCTATCATAGCCCTGATGTGCCTGCTCTTTAGTTCAGTAGTTACGTTTATCCTTTAATTAGCTTCCTGGAATGGGATTTGTTTTGTGGAGCTCCGACTGTCAGCTTCTGCGATGCTATTTTCTTTCAAACTGTTATGGAAGCTAAACCTGTTTTCAGCTTTGACCTGGGCTGCATATGATTTTCAGTTTTGAAGTGCACAAATCACAAAACATAAAACACAATTTGCTAAATACCATACAACAGTAATTGCAATCAAAATAGGCAGTGTTCCTGGGATAGTCAGCTAGCCGCACCATATGAATATAGTTCACTGTTACAGTACTTGGTCACGTTCCACATTTTTATTGTCAAGCATTGGAATACAGGCATTAAACCTGGTATACAAATGTACCATGTATATTAACTGCATTCTGTGTGGCCCATCTAGCACTGGAATGGTTCTGAAGATCTGTGATGTTACTCTCAGCCAAATCAAGTAGCCAGATTTACAAACATTCCAGAACATTCAACATCAGTTCTAAGTTGTTTAAATGTCAAGGTGAAAAAAATAAATCATGCAACGTGTGTCTTTGTAAAGCTTTGTAAAACAACAAAAGATTTTTGCTTCAATTTTTTTTTTATTAAAAAGTAAAATGGCACCTGGACACCAGATACAAGGCAGTCTTTTACAATCTTTCGTCTATAATATTCTATTAAAGTCAGCAAGTAAAGAAAATCAAAGCGTTTCCTGGCTGCCCATAGGATAGCTTTTGAAGACGAACACTATTTTTAGGTTTTAACATAAACCAGCAGTTCCAGACTGAACCACGGCATTGTGCGCACAGATGTTCTGATAACCATAAAAGTACTGACCAGTGTTGGCTTCTAAAGGTTTCCTTTCTGATGACATCATCATCTCGCCTCAAATCTGAAGTTCAATCAAAGCCACCGTGTCCTAAAGGTGACACATTATAAACACACGGGAATTAAGAAATCTCCTCACTACAATGATATATTAAAACCATCTACATATAGCTGCAAAATGCAAAATGTTGTCAGTGTCTCCTGGTTTCATTTTATTGTTTCCCCTGAGATTTTAAAAGCAAGGAGATATTTTTGTCCCTCTTCCTCTTTTCCTGTACTGTTAATATATTCCCGACTTGGTTCCATTGTGAAACATAATGTAGAAAACGACAGAGGATTTTGTAATTATACATTTCAATGCATTAATCAAACAATTTGCTCTATTGAAGTCCTTGACGCGTATGTCATAATCTGCAGTCTTTCCATTCTTCTTTCTGGGATTGTACAGTCTACATGAGGAGTGAATGCAAAGTCCTTTTATTCAAAGCTCGACTTGTGTAAAATGATTCTGGAGGTCAGACTCTTTGTACACTCCATGAAGTTTTGGAAAGGTTGTTCATTCGAGCTTCTCTCAAGTTCTCTTGAAGCTTCTCTTCTCTCACTTCATGAAACAGAGGAGCAATCATTTAGAAGTCTTTAGTTAAAAGTGTAGTCCGCATACTGATAGTCACTTAACACGGTGAATGTACAGTAGAGTGCTGGTTTACAATTTTATAGAACACAGTTCATGTGAGCATTTTGAATGAAAGAAATTTGAAGAGACTTCAAATATTGCTTTATTACAGTAGACATGCACATGGGTAACAGACTAATGGTTAATTACATATATAATATATATATATATATATATATATATATATATATATATATATATATATATATATATATATATATATATATATATATATAATGAATGAAGGTACTTATTCCGTTATAAACATGAGGACTCGGTAAGCTTTTGTTCACTATTATGGTGTCATCATCTCCTTTTATATAAGACCAAAGACACTGTTATATATTTACTGAGTTGGAAGCCAAACATTAAATACTGTAGTGTCTTTGGGACCTTCGGTCTTGTACATTGAGTGATTTCGGGTAGATAATGTGATGGATGTAAATTTTCCTATAAACTCATATATAGCCATATATATTATATATAGTATATATATATATATATATATATATATATATATATATATATATATATATATATATATATATATATATATATATATACTATATACATATACTGTGTGTGTGTGTGTGTGTAGATTATATATATATATATATATATATATATATATATATATATATATATATATATATATATATATATATATATATATATATGCCAATGATGCACAGCAACAATGTTTCCAGGATTCATATCTGGCTAGTTCCAGTAAAGTGAATTCACCAAAATGCATTTCAGTCCAGCCAAACACTAAGCACTGTAAATTGCATCTCACTCACTTATGCAGGCACCTAATCCTATTTGCATTCATATTAGTTTGAGAGGTATCTGAAGATTTGCCTATTTATATGCTTGTGTGAGTTAAATAACTGTATGCATGATATCGGTATCTTTATAATTTAAACCTATAAAAACCCAACTCCTTTTTAATATACTTCCCCAAGAGCAGGTGAAGAGAGGCCTAAATTTATTTCAAAAGCTGTACAGATCAGTAAACATGTACACTGAACAGTAGGTAATGGACTCTATTATAAATGTACTGTCTGAGAATTAAATTCTCATATAGGCACCACTGTAGTGTGTTGGACAGACAAGGCTTAAATCTCTCTGCGTGCATTTTGACATGCAGACAGGATGAAAAAAGATTCACCTGACACAGAGCTATTTATTCTGCTGTTGATATGTGTGTGTATGTATTTTTTATATATTTATATCTATATCTATCTATATATATTAAAACAATACTCTATATATTAAAAATAGATTAAATATACCAAGCGTTCTGATTTTGCATGATTTGGACAACTGTGCCATTTATAAATTCAACTTAGTCATCTTTGTATGAATCTTTCATAAAGTAAAATGCAGCATGGCCAAACATAAATGATATTGGAGATCACTTCTTGGGAGAGACTACACCTTTTAGTCCCCTCCATATCTTACTCCTCACCAGCGGACAGGAACCCGTATCCATTCCGGGTTCATCAGGTATACTAAAACAATGAAGTATATTAGGAAGCGGCAAGAGGTTTCATTGATTCAACGTATTCATTATTGACATGACTGGGGCAAGACCTGGACTGGAAGGGCCAATGTTGCCTTATGTGGGTTAGGGCATGCATGCTGTATGTCTGTGAATCGGATTCAATATTTAACTAATAATAATTGATTATAATATTTTACAAGCTAATAACAAGAGGATTTTACTGGTATAAAAAAATAAATAAATAAAATAGGCATCTATCCTAACATGTAGATTTTAAACCGGTGCAAAAGTAGCAAGTATCCACATCTAAATAATATGCGAGTATCCAAGCAGTATAGGTCACATGCAAAAAGGCTGGGGTCACGAAGAAATTGTCCATCAGCCAGACAAGCAGAACTGATTCGGATGCTAAATAATGGTTTAGATATTCAAAATTCCATATATATGCGAAAGGCTTCACTGAGCATTGGATCTTCCCATCAGACCGCTATTCAACTTATACATTCCTTTATGCAGCTTTAGTAAAATGCAGATGAATTTTAAACACACAGGCTTGTAAGGCAGAGCGGCTGTTTAGCGAGCGTTTGCAGGTCAGAGCACACACCCAGCTGGTAGTTTAGGTTTCTTTGCACATGTGTGCCCAGGTCAGCTCACACCGCACCTCCACATGGAAGGGGGAGCAAAATACATGCAACACCTCACAGCACCCTTCTGATTATCAGACATTATAAAACTGCACAGTGAGAGGACATTCTGACAAACACATTTTGTATCCATTTAAAAATCTTGAAAATTCCATTGTTGGGGTTAATTAATGAATGCAATTTGCCAAGTACTGTAATACAACAAAGATTATAAAAACGTACTTGCAGCCGCAGAATGTTATATCAATCAATCCATTTTTATATAGCACCTTTCCTGCAGAACATCTCAAAGTGTAGCGTTTGAAATGCACGGCCGTCTGAAGTAAATGTGTTCTCAAATCGATATTTGCAATCATAATTGTTAACCTGAAATGTTAGTGTCCTATGAAGTAGCTGTGAAATAAACAAACCTGACATTCAAGTTTTGGGAGGTTGAGACACTTGAGAAAGCAAAGCTACCAAAATAACCAGGTCAAATACTGAGGTGTGCATTTTAAATGCTAGCACTCAAATCAATGTCGTGAATCAAATGGCTCATAAGGTAACAACCATATATACTCCTAATGGGCTACATACATACTAACAAACACATAGTTGTTTTAAAGCGATCGGTTAAATATAACTGGTAATTCACTCTGCACTAAAATAAACATATTATCTTAACTTGTATATTGTTTTAAATAAATGTCAAAAACACCAAAAAAAAAAAAAAAAAAAAAAAAAAAAAAAAAAACACACCTCACCAGGACTAGCTCTTGCTGTGCTGGGAGCTTGAGGGCTGGAGTCTGCTTACAAGACGACAACCCATACTTCTTTCAGACATACCTTTGTAGATAAAAAGAAACAGATGATACCGACTCCACATGCTCAAAGGATACCGGCCATGCTTCTAAACAGGTTACAAGCACAACCAGAGACAATCCAGGGCTATCTTTTACTTTTCAGGAGATTTTTTATATATATATATATATATATATATATATATATATATATATATATATATATATATATATATATATATATATATATATAAGCGCATTTTTTGATCTTAAAGTAAATTTAATTTTTTGGTATCAGTGGCTTTAGAAAAGAAAAAAATATGAGAGATAACTAATCTCTTTGGAAAAATTTTGCAATGATCTTTATATCTTTATACTATAAGTATAGTGCCATCATTTAAAACTTAATCTCAGACAGTGTACACATAGAGCACGCAACTTTCTTATTCTGTTGCCCAATTCTATATTTCCTATGGCAACAGTCAGCTTGACAGGCATCATACACACTGATTCGACCGAAATAGTGGAACTCAAACTGGCATTGAAATTGTGCTCCATCCATGAAGTTGTTTGTAGGCAAGCCATTTTATTTGGCAGGCCTGGACTGTTGTGCATTATATCTTTCACAAACATATCCCTAAAGGGTTCCTTTGTTCCATTCCTGTTCCACATCATTACCATCCGGTTAGCGTTCTTTTTATTTCATGCATACCTGTTAGCTTGCCATTATCTGTATTCTACCTATACCTTGTCTGTTTATAATGAAGCAGCTTGAATTTTGAGATCAAACAGCTGTATGCACCACACAATCGAACTGTTACCTAATTGAAATGAATGGCAACACTTTCTAATTGGCGTCTTCATTCTAATGTATTTACATATGAACAAGCGCACAATTCACTATTAAATTCAAAAGTAGTAACCAATAAATCAATCTTAACCCTAACATTTATCATGAATAAGCACTTAAAAAAATAAAACATTATGTATTGAATATACTCTGAATTGATGCTTGCTTCATAGGAATTCAAAAGGAAGTATGTTCAGTTCAGAGATCATTGTATTTCAATTGCTGACACTTGTGTAACCGTTTAATTGCAGAACAGCAATATTTTGCAAAGACAGTTACAGAACATTGCATTAAAACTGGATCAAATTATGCTGTTTTAACCTTATTATGGGGGGTGTGTATGGTTTGGATGGCCTTATCCAAAGTATTTGTTATTAAATAAAGTATTTTTCACTGACATGACCACAGTTATTTGATTACATGACACATTAGCATGTTTCCATTGAATATGATGGATTTAACATCATTCCTGGAGTTAGAGTGATTAAGTCATCTCAGTACACACACACTAAGCAACATGCTGCCTGTATTCATTTGTATATACAGTTTTCAACAAGCATTTAAACGGTTGTCTTTAATAGGGCCTGTATAACCTGTTCACATAACAATTACCAGAAGCTGATAACGTTTTATTCATTTTTTAATGCATCACATTGAGTTGAAAAGAAAGCTACAAGAAAATAAAAGCATATGGATAACGTATAAATAAAATGAGCTACTTGTTTCACAGATACATGCAATTTAAAACAATCTTTGGCTGAAGAATGAATGCTGCAGACATGCAAGGAACTGTGGGCTGTAGATTGACAGACATCGTTTTTTTTGGGGAGTTTTTTTGAAAGAAGAAATGCAATTATTTGAAACAGACCATGCTTACCATGCACAGTATTCTGCATTACAAACAACTATAACAAGAGCTTGCAAGTGTATTCGATAATAGAAGTGTGGCTTCATTTAATTTATGCACCTTATACATTTACAATGTATTATAAAAACAGTTCTTGCTGCGGAAGGAACCAACAATCTATAAAACAAAATCAGATCAGTGTCTTCTGTACAGTGTCCCGTCAAGCATTAAGATCATCACCAATTAAGAGGTGATAACATAAAAGCAATTGCATTTTCCTGGTAGGGGCTTCTTAAATAGTGCACTGAGCTTAAACTGATATATCAATTTACTTTCTTTCAGAAAACTTCAAAGAGAGGACCACTCTGGCTGCTTGTGTCTGCCCCACATCAATCACTGTTCTTATCTGGTATCATCGCCCCTCAGGCTCTGGATCGCTGGGTCCTGTTAAAAGTCTCCCCATTGCACGGCTTGTGTGCTCACAGATTCGATGAAACGGCACGCATTCAGTACTTAAAACTACACTACACTTAGAAACACTGAAAGAAACTTAAGTCATGACGAGAGGTGTTTTTCAGGTAAGTTAACTTCTTAATGTTTGTTCAATTCATTGGGATAATTCCAAATGTATGACACTTAGCATGACTACCTAAAACAAGCTTTTCTCGTCTCTATTTACTCAGCTTGGCGCTCTTTTTAAAGATATCAAAGGCGTGCGCAGCATGAGCCCCGGAGGGCTGGAACAGCACTTCCATTGCAACACCTCGACAATGAGAAAGATCTTCTATGCTGGTATAAAAGGAATCTTTGTATTAGTTTGTACTTCAAACTTTGACTTAACCAGTTTTGTCAAACAAATCACAACTAAATATAGTGACACAGTACACATGCAACAGGATCTGCCGCAGCAAGGGACTTGGAAATGTATTCATTTCATCCCTGTTAAGACATTGTTAAAAAACTGAAAGGCCTATTATATTGTACTGTATCGTCCCTAAAGATCTACTTTAAAAGTCTGGAATGTCTGCAACTCTGAGTAAAATGACCTTATGAAGAACGTCTGTGTTTAGGACAGTGCAAGCCAATTCACCACCCTGAACTTACTTACTTTGTTTCTATTTCTCTCTTCCATTATAGACAAATGCCACATGTACAGTAACATCACTTCCATGTATACAGTGACTTCTGGTTCCCATATCTCACTAGAAAAAATATATTTTCAACTTGCCACAATGTAATATGAACAGCTTCAATGCTCGAATAATGACATGTACTTTTTAATTCACCTACGGACAAACCCGCTAATCAGAAATGCAAAATACCACAACATGCAATTAGAACCTGGGGAAAGAAGCTCAAGAGTGCTGAATTAGGTGAGATTAAAAAAAGGGGAGAAATTGTCAGCAATGCCATTTACTTGGAGTGATCAGAGACATCGTTTAGAGAGAGAACAAAGACAGCAAACATTTTAGGAGAAAAGGTTCCACACGCGAAGAGAGAAAACAAAGGGGTTATTAGAAAGAACTATGCAGCGCGGCTACAAGTGCAGTGTATATCAGCTGAAATCTATGAATACAAATCAGCCTAGATGAGAAGGAATTTTACATCAGGTTTGGACCATCACCCACCTCATCTGCCTGTGTGATCACTACTTCTGGTGTGCCGATACTTCTGTCAGCTGTTTCATCTTCACACCATTTCTCTTCTGTCTTGGCTTCGGCTGAGGGATCCAAGACATCCCAGTCTTGCACCTTGGCAGGATCATTGTCCTCATCCTCATCAGGGAAATCAATGCTGACAGAAGTCTCTGAGCAGTCTGCAGAGGCTGGCAGCGACCCTTCAGCAGCACAGGTTACCCAAGACTGCTCGGAAGACTTCAGGACTAGATAGGTCGATCCCTAGAAAGCAACACAAGCCCCAAATTACCTTTAAATGTAGCACACGTTGCATTAATAACTACAATGTGTTGTCACCATAGGTTTGTTTGCGTTTTTTTTGTAAAAAATATATATATCTTCTACCTTTCCATGCAGCAGCAGCAATTTGAATCATTCACTTTGGGAAGTGCTGCACATGAAGTACTGTGTCACAAACTAGCTGTTTTGATTAGTTTCAATTTGAAATTACAATTTTGATTTACTTGTACAAAGATGATAATCTGGCACATCATGTCTGATAACATCTCAACATCACACTGTTGCTGTTGTTGGCGACTATTGCTTCCACATTTGCTGAAATCCACCTCCCTCTAATATATTATGCATGGTGTGTATACCTTGCTTGTTTTTACATTCACCCAACCGGAGAATACATACGCCAAACGTTTTGATATTTAAAGAAAGTACAAAACATCACTCCTGGTACTAAATAAGCAAATAATGTCTTGCTTACAGTACTGCCGTCAGCAATTTGTCAAAGGTTAGACTCAAGGCAGAAGAGCTTTCTTTTACTTGCATTTTAGTCACCAATGCGGTTTTCTATGCTAACTTGTTCTTAAATGTTGTTTATTTTCTGGTTTGAGTTTTGCATTCCAAATTAACACACTCACACACACACACTCACACTCACACTCACACTCACACTCACACACACATGTTCTTGTTCTGGGCTGCCATGGTTTGGATTAAATGATGAATTATAGCACCACTTCAGTCAGTTCAAGGCTACATATTGCATGGTTTTACAATTGTTTGGTTAATGGAACATTTCTTCAAATGTATCAAATTTGCACTGCAATCCAAAATGCATTTTTATTAATTCTGGTTCCCTAAATTTTTTTTTATTTATTTTGTGTTTAGTCCCAAGCCTTTTTCAGCTCTGCCCATTTGTAAGACACTTAACACTGCAAACAGGAAAAATGGTTTCAAGATGCAATCATTACCTCAGTTTGATCTCTAGAGCAAGACGTTGCCCAAACGGCTAGCAAATTAGAAAATTGGCAAGTTTGTCAGCCGCCTAAAGCAAGTATACAGGGATGTTCAGTTAATATCAGCAACACACTTATTACAAAAAATAATAATTTGAGGACTATATATTTTATTATGCTAACACTGTATGCACATTGTAATAATACTGCATAAACGAGTTGTATGCATAGTATTTTGTTTGACTATTTTTATTCCACAACAAATGATGAATTCAGGTTGAGTTGAGCGGTTTGTAGGGTGAGGTCCTGTTGTAAATATTACACCTCTGTGTTTGGCAGTGGGAGGTTTGTTTAGTGAGAGTGCTTTGATGCTGTTGATAATATTGAATAGACATTTTCTAGGAAGCGATATTCATACTGTAAGGAAGGTTCAAAATTGAGGATACATAGCAGTTAAATGGAGCTTTTGGCAACCATTTACAAAGCACTGTGCTCTTAAGATGACCTTAAGATGATATTATAAGTTATTTAAAAACATGCAAGAGACCAGGTTTTTAACAATATTAAGCAAAAACATTGGCATTTAAATTTACATCAACACTACTTTATTTTCAGAAATTATCTTGTGCAGTATTTGAAACTGTGTGATCAGCATGCACCAAAATACAGAATATAAAATATATGACCCTATAAAAGAATGCATCAAGCATTCGTAAAAATATTGTTACCAAAATATATAATAAGATCTGCAAGTCCCCCAACTGTATAAAGATTCACAAATACGCACGGCTATGCATATTAAAAAGAGGATAATAAAATATGCAACCTTCTAATTAACAGGAAAAAGTTACATTAGGTAGTCTTGAATTTTAGAAGCATTTCAAAAATTGCCATAGAAATATTTCAGACATTACTGGTATGCATGTAAATGTGTCTGGGCTGTATATACACCTGTGTGTTTGTGAAAGCAGTGAGGTGTGTGTGTGTGTACAATGCTCTCCTACAGGGAAGGACAGTCATATTGTTGAAATGAAATGTTAAATGTTTGCCACAAAGAAGCAGAACAGTAATTAACTTAGTGGACACAGCTCCACACCTTTGTGAGGTACTCCAGTTATGTTCCAATGGCGCTGTGATGGGCAATATTGCTGATAAGTAGCATAAACTTCATTTTTCATTTGCCCTCACATTAGTGGGGATGATTCTTTTTACTGTCAGCGATGCAGTGCAGGACAGGTTTGTTACAGTTCAAGCCTAAAGACAGAAAGAAACTCAGTTCACCGACAAAGTGGAACACTGCACTGTGGAAGGAGCTGGCATTAAATTCGAGTGAGAGGTTACTTCTAAGGGTGACAGAAACCTGATCCAGCCTGTCTAATTAGAGTCTCGCATTCACAAAAACTGACACAAATGTTCGGCTGAATTAAATGTTATCTAATTAAACTTACACAAGGCTTCAAAGCAGACCTGCCACATGTTACTTAATGAAGCTGCAGGAACATCAGGGCCTGAGAATGTATCAGTCAACACGGACTTGCCATCTCAGCTAACTGCTACAAGGATAGAGCCATTTTCATTTCCTCCCATCGCTCCTCTTAGTGCACTGTCTGCTTGTAATATTGCCAGACACAAAAACGGTTAACAGCTTCACACAGTAAGGGCAGAACTTGCATTGGCTCTGAAGTCTCATGATGATCTGCCAGGAGTGGTTGTGAATGGCCTGGCTGATGGGCTGATGACTGATAAAAGGAAAACAAACATTGTGGGTAATTCAAGAAAATATACACTGCTATGACAACTAAAACTGCTGAGTGACAGTTGTTTACATAGACGCTTTCAGAAGGACTCCTTGTTTGTATATATACACACACACTGCATACACAACTGTTTTGTGTAAATTGAAAAGAAATCTGATTTGCTCAGTCAAGATCTGTCCCCCAGTCTATCCCACGTATTTTATTTTATGTTTGTGATCAACACAGTGTCTCACAAACGCTGGAAAAAGGGCAGCGGTTTTCAGAAGTCTCACTTTCTTCCAAGGCACAAAGGATTTGTATTCTCTCTGGAAACGCTCATGATGCTTGAGTTTTCTTCCGTGTACTGTCATCTCAATAGAATCCTACTTGTTCTCGGAATGAAACAGCCTGGGATCCCCCAACTAGCATATCTGCTTCGAGCGTATAATGTAGACTACCCTAAAAGAAAAGTTTGTGGGTCTGTCCGTCTGTTCCATCCCCACCCCACCCCCTTCTAACACATGGAATTAAATAAGACAGCAATTGAGTACAAGTTTTATACTATCAACTGCAAACTATGCATAGTGAGCCCACACAGTCCAAGTGGTCTGCAATGCAGAATTCCAATAGGTGTTGCTTTAAACAGATCTGGTGGTATGACAGGAATTATTATAATTCCTTTCCACTTGTATTTCAAGCACCAAAGAAACACAAAGGATATCCACTATCTGCAAAAGACATTAGGAAGCATTAAGGCTGCCACAATATGGAATGGTAACGTCAGACATCCTAAATGTTTACCTACATAACTAGCAAGAAGCAATTACAGTGATACTCAAGCACAGAGGCTTTAATAACCGAAATATTCTGAAATACTGATTGCTACAAAGGCCAACAACACACACACCTGTTGCAAACATTCAGGAGTTTAATGGTAAAATGGGAATGTTTTAGGAAATGTATTTAGAATTCACTTTGAGATTGTGTATATATATATAATATATAAGATATATATATCGATTATATATTATTAGCTATCATATATATACTTATAATATATTACTATAAGTATATTCAGTTATAAGAAAAATTCTTTAAGATAAATCTCTTTAGATACATATGATATAATTTAAATATTTTTGATACAAAGAAGTCTAAATTGAAATAAAACTATGACACCAATCTTAAACATTTTTATTTGCATGTGTCATTAAATTTAAAGATGCGAATATTTATTTTTAAAGAAATAATCGACTTGCCAATACAAGTGGTAAAGCTGAATTTGCATGAACCACAGGGAGAAAATGTATCCTTCATATTTGAAGTAATTCAAATCGCTGTTTTTTCCTTTTTTTTTTTTTTTTTGTCAAATTAGCCAGTGCTAGTTTAAATATTTTTTTAGAAAAGAAGGTCAAAGTGAGGTCAATTCTGTTGACATATTTTAGCAAGCGTATTATCTTCCTCCCTCTGCTTTCTCCAAATATGAAGGGCCTGAACTTTTAATGATATAATTGCCGCTACTAAAATTACTTAAAATAATCACTATTATTACTTATTAGTAGGTAACATAATGCTGCTTGATAAAACAGAGCCTTTGCAGCATTCGAGTTCATAAAGCCCCTGCACGGTGTGTTTAAAATGAAAAGGGAGCAGTCGAGTTCTTAAAGTCCCTGCATGGCCCATTTAAAATGAAAAGGGAGGCAGCTCTGTAGCTGGCTTAAAGTGCAGCTCAACCATCACAGTGTGTCCAAACTAAGTACTTCTCTGCAGTTAATTTGGTGAATGAATCCCTCAGGGTCTGCAAGCATCCACCACTACAGCTCAAAACGCAGTTTCAGGCTTTTCATGTTGTATCACTGAAAGCAATTACACTTAAAATGTAATTAAACTTTAACCAAACAAGAGCCCATACCCCAACCACCCCCTTCTCTGCATTTGTAAAATGACAAACACATGAAACCATGTCAGGGGGTATTTTGGGAGAAAGCTACATGTTTCACCCACTCATGGCAAGACATTGGCGGGGAGTGTTAGTTCTTCATGCAATTAGAAATCTAAATACTTTGGGTAATGCGTTACCGCTGGGAATTAAACTTGCAGATCTCTTACAAATGAGTAATGTGGCAAGACTAGCTGTCCAATGAGGTGTCTTATTGAAATATCCCAGGCTGTTTCAGTTGTCTCAGCTGTCGTTTCAGCCATTTGCACTTACACTGCATTGCTTTCATTACCAAAATAGAAATTTGTGTCCTAAGTGCTGTAACATTACTAATGCTAAATATTTAATTCCCCAGGGTACCAATTATGTTTGAGTACTGGCAACACGGATTCCACTTTTTTATAACAACTGTAAAAGCAATTTGAGCATTTTGCAATTAATTAAACACAGAGTCTACGAGTAACCTCTTGTCATTTTGCCCTCCAGGATCTCAGCTAATTTGTGTAGAATAAAACCGTCATATATATATATATATATATATAAAAATCACACGCACAATGAACATGCAACAGTCTAAGTTTTACATCATTAGCTCATTGGGCACATACATAATGTTACTTACATTTTAAATAGTGAACAGATAGGTTTGTTAATTGTTTGAGTAGTACTGTTCCTTGGGATAACAAAATACTGAGCTCAAGTTATTTGATTTCATAAAAAATGTCAGGTGCTTAGTGTTTAGTATCTGAGTTGAGTTAAAATTGCCAAAATGAGTTGACTAAAGAATCTGTATAAATAGCTATTCAAAAAGACATGACTTTCATTAACACAAGAACAGTGAAAAACACGACCATTCCCCACTTGAGTAACGAAGATTGCCTGGTTGCTATCGGCATGATTGAAGCCGACTTGTCTGTGAGAGAAGTTGCCTGGAGAATGAGATGCTCTGCTTCAGCAATCAGCAGAATAGTCCAGAGAAACCAGGAAGCCGTCTCGGTGAGGGACAGGCCACGTCCTGGAAGGCAGAGGGTCACCACACCGGCCTAGGACCGATATGCTGACTGTTGTGTTGTTCAAGCCAACCTTGGGGCAGTGGAAGTGTGATGATGTGGGGAGGAATCTCCCTTAACCCAAGAACGCCACTGGTGCAGATTGAGGACAACCTTACTGCTCAGCGATACATTGACAAAGTCCTCGAGGTAACAGTTTTTCCATTTCTGCAAGGCAATCCAGAATTGTCAATTTTCCAGCAGGACAATGCAAGATCACACAGTGCTAGGATTACAATTGCATGACTTCAAGAAAACAATGGGTCGAGGTCTTGCCATGGCCAGCTTTTTCTCATCTGTGGGAACATCTGTGGGACCAAATTGCCAGTGCCACCCACAGACAACAACTGATCAGGTCTATGCGTCAACGCTCCCAGGATTGTGTTAATGTTCAAGGAGGTCATACCCGATACTAATTTTGTTTTCATTTTGACAGTGTGTCATGTTTCAAACGTATCATGATTCTTTGATCTTTATTTTTGTATGTATATAAGGTTTTATTCTACACTAATTAGCTGGACGTCCTGGAGATAACTAAACCACAGTGCTTAGGCTCTCTTGCCTTGTAAACAAATAATGAATTACTAATTAATGAATTAAAATGATTAAGTACTACTGTTACAGCACATGCAGAACATGTTGCCAAACTGAACTGAAATCCTAGAAGTGAATTCTTTCTAGTTAAACTCAGCACATTCGGGGGCTCCCAAGTGGCGCACCCAGTAAAGGCACTCCACGTGGAGCCCTACAGCTTGGAGATTGCATGTTCGAATCAAGTCTATGTCATTGCCGACCATGCAGCCAGGATAAAAATTATAATTGGGCATTCCAAATTGGGGAGAAAACTGGGGTTTAAAAAAAAAATTAAAATAGCACGTTCTCCATCTCACAGGTAGAATGGGAAAATGCTCCAAGTGGAAAGTTACTGATCATTATTCTCTGCTGGGCGTCTTATACTTTCAGGGATCCATGTGGCATAAAACTGTCAAATCCTGAATAGCCATTGTTCAAATGCTGCATATAATATACTCCAGTAGCAAAAAAAGCTGCCTGGGCAGTAAATCTTGAGATACTGTTGAGTTTACACTTGTTCTTGGAAAAGATTGGTTTCCTACCCGCAGTGACGAAAGAGTTACTGTGATGTTACTGTTCTGCTGACAAGCTTGTGAACCATGAAACACAAAGGGTTTAACAACTATGGAATGTTATGGCAGGAGGGGAAGAAACTTCTGGAATCCACTCATGGATAGGAATGTCGGGATGGTAAAATAATATAGGTTTAAAAAATCTTAGTGTGTTTTACTTATCACTGAAGCATTAAGATGGCATTTAAATGAAAAAAAACACACCTCAGTCTTGCTGTCCCACATTGAATGTCATAACAGTGATCGTGATCGCTCGGCATGCATCGTACATTCTCAACTAGTGTTGCGGGGGAGTTTATTTAAAAGGCAGTCAAAAAATAAATTTAAAAAGCCCTGACTCAGTGGTTAGATGTGATTTAAAGCTCGACAATGCATGCTGATTTAAGGCATACGGTAAAACAAACACAGAATTGAAATAATTCTCTTGTGAGCCATAAGCTTTTCATTACCGAAAGAGTGAGGACTCTTACCGCTCCTCAGGTTGGCCTACAGAGGGTTTTGTATAGCCATTACAGCCCAAGTCAGCTGCTTAACATGTCCCTGCGGTATGCACCTGAGTGTGGAGGGATCACAGTGAAATTATATTTATTAAGACAAAGGTCCGTGTCAAGGGAGGGAAATCAGAGCGATGCAATGAAACTGAACAGTAATTAAAGGTTTTTTGTGACAACCACCCTTTCACCTCACAAATGTCCTTGTTAGAGGAATCAGACTTTTTTCTTTGTCTCATCAGCATGCGTACACACACACTGCAGACAAACTTTCAGACAGCTAGGTGTATGAAAAATAAGTACGTATGTGATTGACCGATGACAGGCCTCGAGTACGCATTAATCTGAGACCAGATAGGTTACTATTACGGTTTAGGACTAAGTACATCAAATACAATGTCTTAACGGAGACTTTATATTAAATAGTATTATTATGATGATGTTCATTTTCAGGAATTTAATTATTTGTGTATTTATTTATGTATGTATTTATTTTAATAAAGGGATTTTCAAAAAACACACTTCATGGAGATAAATTACCTCTTCTAAAAAACTTTCTTAAAAAAAGGTTTACGTTTTGTACGGAGGAGGCTGTAGTCCCAGTGTACTCATTTTTTTCTGGCCTGATTCAATAGCAATATTTGGCATCATTTCATAGCTTCTCAAACGCAGTCCCACTAAAGGTTTTGCAGGGTCTCACTTCGGGACCAGCTTCTACATTTTCTTAGATGACTGCTTCCAAAAATATTGAACCGAAGCTTAACTTTCGTGTCTGCAAAACCTTAGAGCGATGTTGAAAGACAAGGAAGCACAAGTCAACCCACCTAGTGATAAGCTGTTGGTAGAGTAATCACACGCAACACTGCACAGGGACTGATTAGTTGTCTGTTAAAAATGTACTCTTAAACACAAATACGCTTGAGCTTAACAACGTTTCCATTGGTACTCTTATAATGATGTTCTTTTTTCTGGTGTGAGGCTTTACTTGTCAGGCTTCTTTTGTTTACTTTCAGCATCACTCGCAGCAACCCAATTGAAAACGCGCCTCTCCCCAGACACCTGATGCTTCAGTAAATGTATGCTGACATTTTCAGGAGGATGTGCTTCAGCAGCATGCCTTTGATCTTGCCACATATCCATTTCTCTTTCTCTCATTTGCATTCATTTGGTGTATGTGTGTGTGTGTGTACCAGTTTGGGCTACACGTGTTTTAATGCTGAAAGGTAAGCAACCACAGATGGTAATGACACTGTAAACACATTAAAGAGGGAAAAAGAAAATCCCAAGAAGAAAGATTAGCAAACAAATAACCACCAATAACAGCGTTGTGTGCGTGTGCTCTCAAAAGAAAATAGAAATAAAAAATATCGGCATTCAATTTGAAACAGCAGACACACTAATGTCTATAGACTATCGTTAAAGTCGAATTTAAAAGCGATGAAAAAAACCACCAAAAAAAAATAAAAAATACAAGGCAGCCTCAAAAAAATCCTCCCTTCTTCAGCACTAAACTTACTTTCCCATGAGCATGGTTAATAATGTGCTTTGGTTGTCCAGCTCTGAGAGAGGTTCTTGTCCTCTGAAATGTAGAAATGTTAAACACCCCCCTGCTTGCCAGCACTTCAAACCCTTCATCACAAGTTCGTTTTGGACCTTCAACGGCTGGGAGCCGAAGGATATCAAGTTAAGAGCAACACAATGCAAGTACTTCCTGAGGTTAAGCAGAAGCTTGTTTTTGCAACCTAAATGTCTGTCAGAGGTCACATGGACTCCTTTTCTAACCGTTTAGATTTGCAACTCATTTACAAGGAGGCCATAGAAAGGACTGCTTTCGTCACAGGCAGGCTATCACTGAAGGCTAATAAAGTACAGGATTTAACAAGTACATGCTAGAAGTTATAATATGTGTGTGTGTTTACACACACCTTTTGTAATATAATGTTTCATATAAAACATTTTTCAAAAAAAAAAAAAAAAAAAAAAAAAAAAAAGGTTTAACCTGTGTTTAATGTTTCCAATGCATTTGTTGAATTAGATCTTAATATTGAGTTAAGCTTTTTCACAGTTGTAGATCACAAGTTAGAAACCACGCATGGTTTGTTAATTAATATACAATAACGTTAATGCAATTAAAGAAGCTATGTATACAGATATTTAACATGATTTAAACAGAATATAAAAATAGCATTAACTAAATAAGCCAATCAAATACTGTAATTGTATTTTTTATATCTCCATCTATCCATTATCTGTAACCGTTGAATCCTATAGAGGGTCACAGTGAGCCAGAGCGTAACCCTGCAGACATGGGGTGCAAGGCATAACTCACAACTCACCCTGGACAGGACGCCACTCCATCGCATGGCAACTAAGGGGCAATTTAGAGAGGCCAATCCACCTAGCTAGCATGTCTTTGGACTGTGGGAGGAAACTGGAGTACCTGAAGGAAACCCACGTGAACACGGGAAGAACATGCAAGCTGCACACAGACGGACCAGAGGCCAGAATCGAACCCAGGACCCTGGAGCTGTGAGAGCTGTAACCATCACGCCACCCTTTATGTATGTATGTATGTGTGTGTGTGTGTGTGTATATATATATATATATATATATATATATAATATATATATATATATATATATATATATATATATATATATATTCCTCTATTAAATTATTACAGTTATTTTCTAGATAAAATGTACATTTTATCTGCCTACTAAGTATTTCAGAATCTTATAGCACTGGGAAATGTGTATAAACCCACAATTAATTACAACATCAGTGCATTCTTTATATCATCCAGCTAGTTCGCAAAAGTAAGGCAAACAACATATGCCAAGGACAGGTGCAGGTCCTGAAATGACTAATATCCATGGCTATCTAAGATGTGAAGCCTAGTAAGGCAGGAACTTATTACACTTACATGTTGCTTTCTGCCCTTGCAGAAAAAGAAAAACACACCTCTCATTAAATAAATACAGCTGGATAGGCCAGCCAAACCGTTCAGATTTCTTCATAGAAAACATTTCTCCTCGATTTGGTCCACAAGGTAAATTTACTTCAAAATGCACTGCTAGACCATCAGAGAGGAAACTTACTACATCGCTTAGGGTCTTTGCAAGACTGCAACCGTTTGTTTTGTACAATGTAATAATACAGCATCTCAAACATAGCTATAGGGCATCAGTTGGCTTTTCTGTTATTTTTCTTTGTTTAATTACATCTACAGAAAGGTTATGTATGTTGCAACACTGGATTTTCAAATGAAGTTGTTCAAGTTGTTTCTTTATATGGATATTCTGTTGTCTGTTTATAGACAGGGCTTGTATATAAAAATGTATACAACCCAAAAAGCAAACAGTATTTCATTTCAGCCATTATTGCTCTTGCTTCTTGGAAATTGCTCCACCTAAATATATCTTTTTCTGTTTATGAAAAATCACACATTAAAGACATTTTAACCCATTTCAAATACACTCCAATTCATATGGAAGTTTTCCTTGTTTGTAACAAATGTAACAAGATAGTGTATCAAAGACATGAAACAGTTAAATACTGTAAGGGTACCAAAGTGATATAGCAGTAATATTGGAATTTGCCAATAACATGAAGAACATGTTTGCCCTGCACTGTAAACTAGTATATTTAGTTTAAAGATTGAAGTTTCCGATCTTCAGATTAACATCCTATAATTAGTCAGCTTGATCAGAAACACTGGGGTTACTGCAGAGTGTACGGAGCCAGGGAATTGTAAACCGCAAAGACGAATTCAATATTCTGTATTTGAAGTGGTGAAATGAAAACCTCGTTTTAGAATATAATTATTTAAAATGAAGGTGTCTTGGACGTGGAAGCCTTCTGTTTCCAGTGTACAGCAATCAGCGTGGAGTCCGGATGTCTGCTCATCACTATCCTATGATTTTCAGTACCTCAAAATGAAAAGCCCTGTCTGGGATGCCATTGTATTTTTGTTTCTTTTTATACTCCTGTGCAAACATTACAAGCCTAATTTGAAAATCCTTTGTAATTATGTGCAACCTCCAAGTACGGTTAACTCCATGACTTAACGAGGCTCTGCAAAACAAAAACTGTATACAAAATGCATGCAATTGGAAGGAAGGACCTGATTTAATTAAAAGCATCAGTATGCCTGGAAAGTGTGTTTTGTTTAACCCAAAAGAAACGTAATGAGCCCATGAGTACCCAGAGGAAGGCTGAATTGCCTTACTGAAGTACCGAATAAAGAATATATGATTTACTAATTTGGATAGTTACCACACTAACTTGACAAATTACAGATGGCAGTACTGAGCAATAGTTTGGGGCTCCAGTATCTACCAGAAGCATTTCTTGATTAAGGGGTTCAAAGACCCGCTAGGCTGTATAGTTTTGAGGAGTCCATGTGACCTCTGACAAACATTTAGGTTACAATCACTCCTCAGATACTTTCCAGATTTTACCAACCAAATAAGATAGGACAGTTGACTAAGAACATAAGAAAGTGGCCATTCGGCCCATCTTGCTCATTTGGCTGTTAGTAGCTTATTGATCCCAGAATCTCATCAAGGAGCTTCTTGAAGGATCCCAGGGTGTCAGCGTCAACAACATTACTGGGGGAGTTGGTTCCAAACTCCCACAATTCTCCGCTCTGAATTCCTCTTTATCTAATATCCATTTGTGACAATACCTTTCAGAATTTTGAATGCTTGAATCAGATCGTCGCATAGTGACATCTGCAATTGACATAATTCTGGTCGCTGTTCTTGGCACTCTTTCTACAGCAGCAATATCCTTTTTGTAGCGAGGTGACCACAGCTGAACACAATATTCGAGATGAGGTCTTACTAATGCATTGTAAAGTTTTAACATAACTAAATTAAATTTTCACTGTATATTCGAGCATCTTGTTGGCCTTTTTTATAGATTCCTCACATTGTCTAGATTAAGACATTTCTGAGTCAACATAAACTCCTAGATCTTTTTGACAGATTCCTTCTTCAATTTCAGTATCTCCCACATGTTATTTATAATTGACATTTTTATTGCCTGCGTGCAGTACCTTACACTTCGCTTCATTAAATATAATTTGTCAGGTGTCTGCCCAGTTCTGAATGCTGTCTAGATAATTTTGGGTGACCTTTGCTGCTGCAATGATGTTTGCCACTCTTTTTGCGTCATCTGAAAATTTTACTGCAGTCAGAGGTTACATGAATTCATAAACATGGACAATGAGACAGAATCAGTATAAGTATGTAGATTTGTCATATGAGGGATTGACTGCAGAAACAAAAACAAACAAATCTGAACATTTAACATAGTCCACGAATGTTCAAAACATCTTTCAATAAACACCACCTTTTTTTCAAGAAAGCTCTGTTATGGTCGAATATGACCTAAACAAAACAAGGGTCCCAGAGAAATCCACAAGAAACCACACCACACCATTTACTCACAGTTCACAGATATAGTTCTTACAGAACTAAACTCTGAATAGTAATACATCCCAGGAAACACAAGGAAGCATCTGCCATGCAGATTCTTCAAGCAACTCGTTGTAGCCAGCAACTCGTTGTACCCAGCAATTTTCCCGCTATAAGAGTCAAACAAACAAAGGGACTTTGATTTGAGTACCTCGGCTTACAAAAAAAAAAAAAAAAAAAAAAAATAGGCTAGTTTCTTCAGCATTTCAGATAAGTTTCCCCATGCTCTGTGGTCTTTCAGTCCCTGCCTGAACCTCTATCCAGTGACCGGGGGAGACCATGTGTGGACTGAGCTTTGTGTTACTCTATTCTAGGATCCTCTGCTTGATCCGTGGTCACTGGGGATGTCAAACGCCAGCAACTTCAGTACAATCAAGCAACTGTCCAAGTTTTAGTTTCCCCTCCAAAACTAATTACAATTGCAGTGCACTGGAGGAACACCACCACAGGGGATATTTACCTTGTATGCACAATGGAAAGCAGTGCTGATTTAAAATGTATATTTAGGACTTCACAAACAGATCTCTGCTTTATGTAAAATTATATATGTGTGTGTGTGAGAGTGAATTAGGAATTTTTTTTTTTACATTAGTCTTTTTCCAAAATGAACCCCTATGTGGTATGAATTAAATAAATAATTTGATACCAATATAAAATAATTCAAATACTGCTAAGAAACAAAATAAGTTACATTATTTACAACAACAGAAAAATGGCACATTGCAATGGCCAATTCCAAGCCTGCTTAACAGCAGTACATATCATCACCTGGGACCATCTGTAGTATTTATATTGAGAAATGACACTGAATCCGCTAATAATCTGCCTATAATCTGCATCATTTCACACAGCAGCAGTGAAGAACGAAGCCACTGCTGCTTCCAGATAAAAGGAATTCTTTCAGCAGGCTGCTGCGAGGGCTCATTTTCACATTACTCAGGCTTCATTATGCTGAATCAATATTCATTTAGCCACCTGGGATATTGACATATTCTAAAATAAAAGCATACCCTTCAGCAGGTAATGTGTCTCGTCATGGAGCAGGGAATATTAATGCGTCTCGTCATGGAGCAGGGAATATTATCCCAGACTTCCAAGCGCTGACAGCCATCGGAAATCCCTCCCCATGGTTACAACTGTAAATCATTTTTAGGTAAAATATTGAAAAATCAATGACTGCTTCCCGCAATGTGTCACAAACAAATCAGTCATAAAGCAGAGGAGCCGGCAGTGTGATACGGGGGAGATGAGCACAGATGCAATCTCTGTCTGAAATCTCTCCTTTCAAAAT
The DNA here is from genome assembly GCF_017654505.1 of Polyodon spathula. Taxonomy (NCBI): domain Eukaryota; kingdom Metazoa; phylum Chordata; class Actinopteri; order Acipenseriformes; family Polyodontidae; genus Polyodon; species Polyodon spathula. Next base: position 1,509,931 of record NC_054554.1, read on the forward strand.
CACTTCACATAACGGTGCCATCATTTAAACACTTAGCAGTCACTGAGACTGCCTTTCACGGTGAGCAATTGGTGAAAGCACACAGGAGGAGGAGGAGGGAAATGCCATCACTGTGGTATATACCAACGGTTCATTCACATGGCCGCTGCTGCCCCTGCTGCTGTTATGTCTGCATTAACAAGTCTCCACAAACAAAGCCAGTACTATCTGCCAATATTACATACTGGCTAATCAATGGTATGACTAAAAAAAAACAAGTTGTACAGCACATAACAGCAACAGCTTTGATTTATATATAGCGCCTTACGTGCAGACCTGCACATCAAGGCGTTTTACACAGTTAAAATAAATACAATATTAAAAGCAATGTATTTTTAGAAGAGAAAATAATTTTAAAATGTTCTACTCTATATGAAGTTCTCTATTTGTTAACATAGTCTATACAATATTCAAAGCCAATATAACTTAAATGTAAAATGTTTCAGGGTGGGGAGGAATTACAGGTTCTGTATTTATAAACTGAAAAGGTACAGCCCTAGAACAGCTTTTCAAACTAATAACGGCTCTCAGAAACATAGCCTCCTGTTAACATTCTAGTACCAACATATAATAAGCATTTCCTCTCAGGATCAGTGATGAAGACAGGAATATCACAGCTTGGTCTGTAATATAAGGCTTGGAAAAATAACAGTCACACGCAAAGTCATCTAGGGTTAAAATTAAATTTAAAAAATGAGAGAGATATGATGCATCATGTACGTTTAATATATGGTGCGGTGTTTTCCATACCATGTTGGGTTTCTGTGAAAATTGCTGCTCTTTGTGGCTGCAAGAAGGGAAACCGTTCCCGAGACGTGCTTATCAAACACCATGGTCAGTTCAACATTTACAACTGCATTACTTGGATAGACGAGAATTTCTTTGTGGTCTACCTGTTCATTCACAGCACACATGGGGGAGTGCTAGCCAGCGATTCATCACTGTCAGCCGAGGGGTCCCAACTCAAGCCCTGCAATGAATCAGAAGTGCATACTTAAACCCTGGCCGACCCATTCATTACCAAACGGGTCTTTACAAGAAAAAAGAAAAAGACGATTCAGGTGAAACTTTATATTTACATCACAAAACTGTGGCCATCAATGAAGCTCTGAAACGTGTGGGAGTATTAAAAAGCAACCACGCGTTCCACTCCCGATGCAAGCCACCTTCTTCATTTCTTTTGTGGGTTCCTGCATTGGCACTTCCACTCTCCCTGCGCTGCTCCAGGGGGCAATAACCATGCAGTAAATTAGGGCCCTTTCAGGTAACGCACAGCAGGTGCAACACGTCTAGAGGAATGTTGGTTTCCTAGCAGTCTGAGGCACACGTGTCATTAACACCATGCAGGCAGGCAAGGAGTTCTGGTGCAGTCTACAGAGTGTATCTGTGCTATGTGGAGTGATGCACTTACCTTGAAAGATGGTACATTTTTATTTTATATTGAGTACCTTTAAAAGAAACCAGCCCTTTATGCAACACAGAAGTCAAGTGAAATAGTATGTTTTAGCTCCTTTAAAAGCATATTGTGCAAAATTTGTATCATAACCTCCCCCCCCAGCATTTTTGTATTATTTTTCTTTTTATGCTGCATTGTATACAAAGCGTGCAAAACAAAAAGGTGAAATCGAGTTCAATTATCTTTTAAAGCATCTGCCTTCATAATTCACTCTGAAGAAGATGTTCTCAGGATTTTAATTAAGATAATGATGAACACCTGTGTAGTCATTCTTTGTCGAGACAGCATTATCAATCATAATCGTTTAAGTACACTCAGACAGCAAAATGGTGTGACGGAACAAATCTGTTGCCATTCTTTGCGCTAGTTTTTTTTTTTTTTTCCCCCCTTTGGTATGTGTTGCCTGTACCCAGAGTGATTATGCATGAAGATGCTGTAATGAATAGGCTATAGGATTTTAAAGCTCAGACTCACAACAGCTATTAGTGTAATTAAATAAAGTACACAACAGCGGTTATATCCACAGTACTAATGATATATTTACAAACTGACCAGCACTTACTCAAAGTGTATGTCATCTCTCCGAGTCAGCTGGAGAGGGTTTGCTTGTACATTCTGGGCTCTTCTGCTCCACACCTTGCCGTATTCTACTACTGCTCTTAATTATTCACTGTATCATATACTTGATTTTACTCTTGTAGATATCCATATTCACATTTTTGGTAACTGCTCTTATTTGAATTTGATTTTACTATCCACTGATTTTATGTACATTATAGCTGCTCTTAACTGTAATGTGATTTTCTGATGATATTGTGCAATGTGATACTTTGTATTGTGATATTTAGTAATAACTGCAAGTCGCCCTGGATAAGGGTGTCTGCTAAGAAATTAATAATAATAATAATAATTGCACGGATTCCCTGCATAGCCTCATGACAGAACCTTCCCCTGCCCACAGCACACAGCCACAAAAAAAGTGAAAAAAAAACTTTTAGCAATGCAGTTTTACAGTAAAAAGTGGTACTAAATATATCAAATGCACAGTACAAACTGTTTTAATATTAGATGCATTATAACTGCCTGCGATTTTTTGTCTGTACAAAATCATCAATACAGACAGAAATGCATGTCTCCTTGCAACAGAACTCAAAGGTCTTGTCAATCCCCCCCCCCCCCAATGATCTCCCAAGACCATATCAGATCAAAGTAGTCTAGATCTGGTTCAGCAGATGTCTAAGCTTTGCAAAACCCCAAAACATTTTCGCGCAAGTTGAAGTCCCACAGTCAATATAATCCAATAATCTGTACAATTCCTCAAGGGCTACACAAAGTTTCAACTTCTTTATTCAACAGCGCCATAAAGATCCTTGCACTGAAAAACAAACTGTGCACAAAAGCCATGTTAACCTTAGAAGAAGATAACATTGATAGTACACTTCACCCTGTTTACATTTACAAGGCCAAAACAAGATCTATCGCCTGATGCAGTGAACAACAGGAGGCCACCATAGGAAACTACAACATGTACGCTTTATCTAAGCTTACTTACACTGCAGAATTAGAAAGTAATAATGATAAAAAATATATCTGCACAAGCCCAGTGTGGGATATGTTTTATGTAATGCTGATGCAATTTGTGTTGATTTATAACTTTCTATATATGAAAAGGATAAGAAAAAGCATGTAATAGCAAATAAATAATATTACAGGTAATTATAATATATATATCTATAATATTTATATAAATATATATATATATATATATATATATATCACATATACACATATGGTGTGTGTGTGTGTTGTTTTTTCACACATAATAAATAAAAGTAGACCGAAAATACACATTTTATGTTTTTACACACGCACACAAAAAAAAAAAGAGGGTGGTGTGTGGTCACAAACACAGAAGCAAAGCATAAGGAGAGTGGTATCCTGGAGAAATTAGTTTCAAATTTGACAAGGAATGAAGGTGACAAGCACAGCAACAGACTGAGAAAGGCTAACTGCTTCCTACAGGGGTGTTTATCTGTTCAGTGTTCATTAGACTGCTGCACAAAACACACATTTGGGAAACCTGTAAATGATATATTTATGAGTAGTTTGTCTCATACAGGTTTTGAAGTATCCCTTACAGTCAGACTGGCTCAGGCTGCAACACTGTGAAATTGTGCTTTTCCTTACCTGAGGTACCTCAGAAAACATTGATGTAGGGATACGCTGGCTTACTTACCTCAGCTTTCACAATGCTGGCCAGGCTGAAAAGGACACACTCAAAAGTTCTCTTTGAGGATCTATGGCAACAAAAAATATGAAGGATTTCAATAAGGGTAGGTTTTTATACTTCTATAGACATTAAATTAAGATTTGGGTTTATAATAATATTTGTTAACATGTGATTTAATACAGTACAGAAAAATTGAATAGCTGCTTTACAGTTAATGGGATAAATTATTAATTGGACAGTTTTGGAACTTGCCATTCTAAAATATCATTCATATATATGTGTGCATACACTATATCATATGAATATGATTAAATACGATTTTTTAAAATATAATCTTAATAAAATTAAGGGGAGTAGAATAAAATAAAAATATTCACGTTGTACTAAACAATATACAATTATTACACTTTAATATACCGCACTTATTTATATTTATATATATATATATGATTTCATTTTTAAAAATTGCAAGGTCAAAAATAAACGCAATTCATTATTTGCAGAAGATATCCCCGCGGCATTAGAAGCCAAACTATTTAGAATGTCAATTGACTGCCAAGTGGAAAAACCCCTGAGCGAAAACATCAAAGCAAATGTGAGCAGTCTACTAATCGAGTTAGGACACACGATTTCAAAATGCTAAAATCCACATGAATCTGGTGTGTGTGTGTGTGTGTGTGTGTGTGTGTGTGTGTGTGTGTGTGTGTGTGTGTGTGTGTGTGTGTGTGTGTGTGTGTGTGTGTGTGTGTGTGTGTGTGTGTGTAGTGTGTGTGTGTGTGTATGTGTGTGTGTGTGTGTGTGTGTATATATATATATATATATATGAAATGAGCACCTTACCAATAGGCATGCGGGAAAATCAATGTACTCTTCAACCCGCAGCACAAACATGCTGGGAACGCTTGCTACACAGTAACTATTTCAGGTTAACCGACCCCTGTATTTATGCAGTAATTAGTTTGCTACAATGGGCAATGTTTGCTAATAATAGTCTGCAATACCTATTTATATTACGTCTTTTCTCCTGCAGGCATTCAGTGCTGTGTGCTGTCTGCCTGAGTGAGTGCACACCCTTTATGATCTGTGCTTCTGTACCTGACACGAAGACACACGATTGTGTACAATATATATGTAATATAAATATATCTATATATATATATATATATATATTGTATTAGTATCTCTATATATATATATATTAACCGTTTATTTATTAAATTCACTCAACAGCTGCAGTACACGTGATTCCTGTGCGAAACCGATATCCTGCGTATATCTATCAACCCGCTTAAATGGTTCAAGTGCGCAGTTTTCAGAAACAATAAACTCGTTACTTACCTCTTATCGCTTGATCTGGTTGATACAAAAGCGGCTTTAAAATATTTAACAGGTCCAGATATTTAATTGTGCCTCCTTTCTCTTAATACGGTAACAGTAAACTCCCGATCCAGCTACATTGGACTCAGGGAAGTCATTATTGCCGTGAAAACAGTCTCTCAATGAATGATGACGTCACCCATCCCGACAGCCGGCTCGCTGGGCTTCCGGTATCCTTGACAACCACGTTAGCCAATCATAATGTTAATATTGCCAGCCAAGAACTGTAATTGACAAATCAGTTAAAATGTGTGTGTGTGTGTGTGTGTGTGTGTGTGTGTGTGTGTGTGTGTCACATGTAGCCTGTGTTCTGTAGTCTTATCGATTCAAAACCTTAGTGGAATTAAAAAATTCAGATTGCAATGCCTCTTTTTTTCTTTCTCTCTTTCTTTCGGCTCCTGATTTATTGTGGGTTTATAATATATTAGCACCTATAATAGCACAATCACTACTACCGCTAAATAATAATAACGACAGTGTTTTTAGGCTATAGTTATGCAAGCTGTAAATTTAAAAAAAATTGAGAGAACATAAACTATTTAGCCCTGATGGATCTAAAAGGGAAAAAATAAGGAAAGCGAAAAATGAAAATGTTTTAACAATACATGACAGCTGATGCCACTTATCAAACACAAGTTAGCAGGAGAAAAAACAAACACATAATAAGCAAAGCGTACATAAGCAGTCGTCAATGACTATAGTCTTAACTGCACCTCTAACCTGGAAATGACATTCTTTCTGCACGGCCTGGGCTATCACAGCAACACGTGACGTCGAGCGACGTTGCTTCTTTGCGCCTGCAGCGATCTCTTTCGGAGCACTGTTCCAATTGCTCGCTTTATAAAAGCACAAGAGACCATTGCTGCAGTAAAGCTTTAGCAAAAGTAATAATTCTCCTCCTCGCACTACGAAATCTCAACAAAAAGATTAATGCATTCGTAATAACATGCAGAATTAGTCCATTAAGTATGCTATTATGATCGGCTATAAGGCATATAGGCTATATTATAAGCATATTAGACCTATGTATTACGGATAGTCTTATACCAATATATTTTTTCTTAAAAGACTGCAAGCGGTAAGTAGAGGCTACATGGAAAATAATGCAGGTTACACATACTGTAATATTGAAATTACAAATAAATTACATTAAATAAAATTACATTAAATGTGTGTGTGTGTTTAAAATTGGTGCTTGTACATTGTAAATGGCTCGTTTACATTCTTTTTTTAAGCAAAGATGGAAAGGAAATGTTTAATATATTAAACGCATCACAATTGCTGGTTGGTTCCGTGTAATAGTAGATGGGTATATTAAGAAGTCATTGCTTTTGCTGGGCACTGCAGCCGCAGTGCTCTGATAAAGAGTACAGCCGCTAAGCAGACAGGGTGAATTAAATACATCGGGATATTATCGTGTCGGGAAACAGATCTGCTGGAATCAAATAAGATTACATCCTCTGACTTGCGCGGATTTATCCCACTTCATATGCTTCGAGTCTGCTTTTTCCCCTTCTCTTTGCGAGTTTCAGGACAGGAATACCTTCGTTTACTCTCAGACCCGCCGCTAAACAGGCACTTTCCGTCAAGCGGCATCTGCTTTAGTTTTGACTAACGATCGCGCGTCTTTAAAATGGTGATTAAATACTAATAAAATAAAATGATTTAACAGAACCGCTTACAGTTATTATTATTATTATTATTATTATTATTATTATTATTATTGTGGATATATAGACCTATACAAAAGTAAAACATTAAAGCAATTTATGTTTCAAACGGTTTAAACCACGTTTAAAATTGCTGACATTTTTATATTGAACATATTTACATTTTTTCAGCCCTACACCCCCGAATAATTAAGCTAGCCTACTTCATAACGCAAGCAAACGTTTTATTTTATATTTTAAGTTTGTTGATGTGTTTATTTTGCTCGTAAATCATAGGTGCAAGGAAAACGTGAACAAAAGACGACCATTCAAACGCTTTCTGATGGATTAAAAAAAAAAAAGTCAATCGAGAAATTAAATTAGACATTACAAATATAATATTATGTAGGCCTACCGTAAACATTTCAATAATAATAATAATAATAATAATAATAATAATAATAATAATAATAATAATAATAATAATAAAACATACGTATAATAAGCAAATCAAAATACTGTATTAAACATATTTGTACTTGAGATAAATTGATTGTCAAGTCTCCCGTGGCCGACACCATTACCCGTACTATAAATCATGTGGATAAAGTGACGGCTAGAAGTATTTAAATGAAGAAAGTTATACATGATCTAAGAAGGCTTGTGTGTGATTGCCATCCAGGGGCCGGCGCACTTGAGCCATGCAGAGAGCCTTGTTAGAGAATAGCGGGAGAGTGGGAGAGAGAAAGGGAGGAGAGAGAGAGAGAGAGAGAGAGAGAGAGAGAGAGAGAGAGAGAGAGAGAGAGAGAGAGAGAGAAAATATATCCTGATCATTAGTCTGACTGTAGCAACTCAGCAGGATCCTGCCATTTCTTCCACTGACAACACCCCGGGAGAAGGAGGAGCGTGGAATACGTAGAGAGCGTCAGAATCCTCAATTTCCAACTTAGCATCTTGGTAGGACATTTTCCCAAAGCAAAGCCCCACAATCCGAAGGCAAAAAAAAAAAAAAAAAAAAAAAAAAACTTCTTCTGCCTGAGAGAGAGAGAGAGAGAGAGAGAGAGAGAGAGAGAGAGAGAGAGAGAGAGAGAGAGAGAGAGAGAGAGCAACCCCCAAAAAAGAAAGAAGCTAGGGAGCGAGTAAGCACTGGGCGCAAAGCGTCTGCAAGCTGACAGCAACCCCCTCCAAAAACAAAAAAAAGTATTAAATAAATACATACAAAACAGGCAAGATCCGCTGCTGGTCTCTATGCATTCAGATCAGAAGTGCACGAGTGAATAAGAAGAAAGTACACGAATAAGTGTCTTGTTTTCGAGTGCTCAGCCATGTCGTATCCTCAGGGCTACTTGTACCAACCCGCCGCTTCTTTGGCTCTGTATTCGTGCCCGGCTTACAGTACGAGTGTGATTTCTGGACCCAGGACTGAAGAACTTGGAAGATCTTCTTCGGGATCTGCCTTTGCTCCGTATGCCGGATCCGCCGCGTTTGCAAACCCTTCCCCAGGTTACAACTCTCATCTCCAGTACACCGCGGACCAGGCGGCAGCTGCTACCTTTACTTCGTACGTGGTGAGTGAGTTTCTGTTTTATTGCTCTGTGCAAAACCCCAAAACAATGCATACAGTTGCTTTGGTCAAAAACTTTCAAATACATTTTTTAAATCGATTTCTTTTTTAAATGTATTTTCCTGATGACAGAAAATAACGTTTTCATGTGTTTGTGGTTTTTAGGTATTGTTTCATCTCAGCGACATGTTTAAATGGGTCGGTACTGTTCATTTGCAAGAATAGATTCTACTAAAGCACTTACGATTTGTCGATAATTAAACAGATTGTATTTACACTGCAGGCAGCATTGTAATTATTAGTGTTATCATTTCTTATTGCGTTCGCGTACATTACAACCTGCGACATGGCACAATAAATAAATGGAATATACTCCTTATATATAAAATATGAATATGCGTGTTGCTGAAGAAAGGTTGTAATAATTGTGAGCAGCTGTTTATGCTCTCTCAAACACACCCTAGTCAAAGTGTATTGCTTCGGTTTCTCCACTTAATTGGGGTTTAGATAGCAGTTACCCAGTTCCTATTTTGTTCTCTTTTCATAAACTTTTTTTTTTATTTGTTGCATTTTTGTAGAATCAAAAATAAGCAGTGTGTTCAAATGTGCTCTCAAGTCTACCTGTTTAAGACACGCGGGTCTGTAGAAGGGATTCCTTTCTTTGTTGTAAGGACTGTAGATATTCATGTATGTGATTATAGCTGCATCTTGATTGTAGCTGTATGCTGCTACTGGTTTATATTTTAGAATTAGAGTTTAGTGAGACGTTTGACACCAGGAGCTGAAAAACAACCTGCCCTCATTTAAATGTGTTCAAGGATTGTTTTACCAATCAAAACACATCTGGGACTTTTTTTTATTTGTTTGGTTTTTTTGCACAATTTTACACCTTTAGTATTTTATTTTACAAATATCAAAAAGCAAAATCGTTGTGGCACCGAGAGGGGGGCCCCCAGTATTGGGGGTGGGGGTGGGGGGGGTATTTCCAAACCCTTTTTTCTTTTTTGAACGTGCAGTTTTTTTTTTTTTTTAATTGTGTTCCACAAGTGCTCACTGTGTTCGGTCTGTTTCTCCTGTCTTCTTGTCAGGGTTCTCCCTACGATCACACGACAGGGATGGCCGGCTCTATGGGATACCATCCTTACGCACCTTTGGGCTCTTACCCCTACGGAGACCCCGCTTACCGGAAAAATGCCACCAGAGATGCCACTGCCACGCTTAAGGCCTGGCTCGGCGAGCACAGGAAAAATCCTTACCCCACCAAAGGGGAGAAGATCATGCTGGCCATCATCACCAAAATGACCCTGACCCAAGTGTCCACCTGGTTCGCCAACGCCAGGAGGAGACTGAAAAAGGAAAACAAAATGACCTGGACCCCAAGGAACAGGAGTGAAGACGAGGAAGAGGAGGAAACTATTGACCTGGAGAAAAACGACGACGATGAACCTCATAAGCCTATAGAGAAGGTCGACTCGTCCACAGACACTGAGACAGGCGGTCAGTAAAATTAGTGCATTTTTCATTCAAGTCCTTTCCAATCAGAGCGCGCTATTCATTGCTGCTTAATGGTGGTTTATTATTTATAATGCAACAATTACTTTAAATAATAATAATCAGGCTGTCTAGTCTAGTTTTCATTTGACTTATCACTGTAGAATAATATTTACAGGAAATTGGATTTAAATCTAATCAATAAATAAACCCAGAGTTAAATAACACAGAGTGAGATATAAAAACACACACACACGAATTATA
>NC_054554.1:1525000-1535000 GCF_017654505.1 Polyodon spathula
TAAAACACGCGCCGGTGAAGTCATGAAGCCAATTAATCGAAAGATTTACTAACTCTGCCCAGTCTCTGTTTGTGGGTGCACTGCCCTGGGGTCCCCTCTTTCACGTGTACTCTCTTTCATTTCTGTTTGTTTTTAAGATATGGTATAGTGCAATGAAGCAGAGAGAGAGACAACAAACAAAACCCAGTATCTTCAAAACTCAGCCAACCAAAGCATAACCAAAACCAGGTCCCCTGCCGTCTCCCTCGATAAATATAAAATACTTAGGCATTCTTTTACATACAGATAGGTTATATACACTTTTTTGATTCGGTTTGGTTTGGAAATCGTAAGTAATTTTTTTCTGTTTTAACCTCCCATTCCGGTCGAGTTGCCCTGTGCATTGTTAGGAAGTGGGGCATGACCGGCCGATGTGAGAATGTTAAGTGAGGGTGAAACAGTTCCCACGTGTGGAAATGCGACAGAGATAAAGGGATTAAACTAATTGAGATAGCCTTTGTTACACCATGACGTTGTTTTTATCATGGACGTTATAGTCTATATGTGAATAATTGCTATTTCCTCTTCTTCCAAGAGTGAACAAAAATCAATTTGGATAATCGATGTTATCATTATTTTTTACATTTTTATATTCGTCAATGGCTTAGGCTACATAATAATAATAATAATAATAATAATAATAATAATAATAATAATAATATACAAACAAACAAAATAAAGAGAAAAATGCAAAGCAACCTTTAAAATGTACGTCCTGAAATGCAGGTAGACTCCTTCTGCTTTGGACTGTATATGTGCACGTTATATTTAACTTTATTAAAGCATTATATTTTTGGTACCCATCTATATTAAACATTTGTTTGTTCTTTTTAAAATAGCATTTGAAGGGAGACTAATTACAATTGGGTTAAGTTATACACGACTGGACATTATTTGGAAAACATTACCTAATTAGCCGCGTCTGTTTATCTTGCCTTCAGCTAATAGCCAATGTTGTCTTGACTGGGAAATTGTTGGCTTTATAAAAGCGTGCTTTTAGTTTAGTACACAGGTACAGGGGGTCTATGATAACAATAAATACAGCATTCGTGTACATTCAGCGCCATCTGTTTGAGATTTTTAATAGCTAAACGAAAATATATACTATGATTTGGATACTTTTTGAACTAACAACTTTTAATGAGATTTCGCTGGGTAAACGAAACCAGTTCTCTTTAAGTGTCATTATTTTAAATTGCCGTCCAGTTGAATCAGTGTTTACTGGTATCAAAGCATTGAACGGAAATAAAGCTGTCCAAAAAGTGTAATTTTTTGTAAAACAAGTCACTTTATTCGATTTCTCATTTATTTAAAGGGCAATGAATGCCACCCCTCGCTGACAAAACAGTTATCGTTTCTAGATTCGCTTATCTTTCTTGCAAATAAAGACTCAGAGAAGGCCTGAAAGAGCAGGGCTGAACGATTAACGACCCTGCTCGGGAATGCGCGTGTTAACGTTTTCGACACCTCTGTTAAAAATCTTTAAATTAATTCCCACCGGCTTCCACTCATCTTTGAAGTGGTTTATTTTCTAAATTGCAGTCCATGGTCTATGTGCAATTATTGTTCAACGTGCGTTACGGGACATTGAGACGTTTCCCAAGAGCTGCTGTGACCGAGCTTTCAAGTTCTGTTCAGTGAAAACCGAAATTCATAATATTTTGTAATAACAGATTTTAAAGCCGTTGCTCCTAATTAGCTTTATAATCAATCGGTGTATACATACTGTGTGCAATGTAAATCTATTCTCCAGTCATGTTTAAATGATCACTTGTGTGGGTCATTTTGTTAATTCATTTGCATTATCGCACTCGTTTTGAATATGGGTTTAACGTCTTAAATTGAATAAAACCTAAATCAGAGCCGAGGAACATGTATATTATTATTATTATTATTATTATTATTATTATTATTATTATTATTATTATTATTATTATTATTATTATAATTATAATTGTTAAATACTTTTTTCTTTCAAATTAAAGGTATTTCTGTTAAATAAAGCTCCACGTGCGTCTTTTTTTTTCCACGTTTAAAAGTATTTAAATTACATAATAATTCCCATATTTTTAATCTGACACCAAAATACCATTGGCTTTTAATGTGCTGACAAACACAGCAGACGCTATTACAGCAGAAGCGATTAAAGCACAGGAGAGACCCTGCATGCCCGGCCCTTCGTGTGCAGGATCAAACTGAGTTCAAAACATGTAAAGGGATACCTGCTTTTCTACGAGCTGCTTCGATTATTAGTAAGAACATCTGTAACTAGCACCAGAACAAGTAAAAAACACAACCGGCTTTTATTTATTTATTTATTTATTTATTTTCAAATGAACAACTGGTGGTATTTTCTATCCCAGAGAAAAGAATCACTAATCAGCTCCTACCACGCCCTCTCATTCCAAAGCACACGACCTGACCAGGAGAACTGGAGCGGAGTAGACGTTCACTGAAATCACTTTGGGACCTTAATTACCTTTGGGTGCTAAATATTCAACCCAGCGGTTTCTTTCTGCTTGGCTCCCACCTTGAAAGAGAAAGACACCAGTCAATGCTGAGGTTGGCTGAAGTAAATTCAAGACAAATCACAGTTTTCCTGAAAACTGAGGCAGATGTTCTGCTGCCTCTATGCACCCCTCCAGCCACTGGTCTCCAGGCAAAAAAGAGGGGGTGAAGATATTGTCCAGAGGAGTTGTTATCTATGTATGACTTTGCACTCATAAATGTTAAAAGTCCGTTCTAAATATTTACGATTATATTGTAAACGGACCTAGATAAAGTGACAGTAGATGATTTGTAACTATTTTCCACCATCTCCCTTCAGAAGAGGTGGAGTGGGTTATTTTATTAAGTAATGTCAGTAAAACAATCCCAGACTCACGAAAATAAATAGTGTGTCCCATGTTTTCCCAACACTAACAGTGCCCTCCTGGGACAGATTACATGGGATATTTGCAGCTGTTTGATGTTTTAAATGGAGGCCCAGATACTTCATCTCCATCTTCTCATTAGAATTGCTAACAGCTAATGATAAGCGTTGCCCTTTGCTGTGAATGGGAGAGAATGGTAGCAATGAGCATTTCACTCTAATTAACTGCGGTTATCAACGAGAGGCCTTGAAGTTGCATCCAATGGTTTTTGTTTTTTTTAAGAAGAAAAATGTTCCTGTAACAACAGTAACATGGTACAGTAACCATCAAGGAGTGATTGACTGAATATTCTGAGCTGCCTTTTACTAGTTTATTTTTGATAGCATTTTAGAGTAAGGGACATATATTGCCATGCAATAATTCACAAGGACATTTCCATGTAATTACAAAGTAGTTACAGTGTAGCAGCAGAAACTATTGGTATTTACCATGTTGTTACAATGTAATTACATTGCTGTTAAAAAGTAATCCGTTGCAGAGAATGCTGACCACTTCACAGAAATAGCTTAGTAAATCTGACCCAAACTGTTTTGTGCTATAAATGACTGGCTATTGACCAGTCCCCATTTAAGGAACTCACCACCCCCTTTCTAATGCTTAATGTTAAACAAATGTTGTTTTTTTAACCAACCAAATTAAAGTACAGTCACACTTGCAGCCTCACCATTCCTGTTCTAAACTGCTTCTCTCTCTCTGGCCTCGTTCAAGCAGAGAACTGAAACCCTGGATCAGAGCTGTCTCTATAAAAATAAAACCCTGGATCAGAGCTGTCTCTGTAAAAACAAAACCCTGGATCAGAGCTGTCTCTGTAAAAACAAAACCCTGGATCAGAGCTGTCTCTGTAAAAACAAAACCCTGGATTGGAGCTGTCTCTGAAAAGCAAAACCCAGGATCAAAGCTGTCTCTGTAAAAACCAAAACCCTGGATCGGAGCTGCCTCTGTAAAAACAAAACCCTGGATTGGAGCCGTCACTGTAAAAACAAAACCCTGGATCGGAGCTGTCTGTAAAAACAAAACCCTGGATCAGAGTTGTCTCTGTAAAAACAAAACCCTGGATCGGAGAGGTGTCTTTCAGCAGGTGGATTGATGGTGCCATTATGTTTTGAGAAACACTGTCCATTATTGCATTGCTACAATTCTTGGGCAGGTTTGATTGCTCCTTTTGTTTTTACATCCCGATAAAAGACTTATGAAAAGGCATGTTGTGTATTTCTACCTGTCTTGTTTTTAAAACCTTGCACACAGTTTTTTTTTTTTGACACCTGTTCCAGCTTATTACTTAAATGTGATGCCTCACAGCCCCACTGCAGGCTGTTTAGATCAGAGATAAACATCACAATTATTCACTATTAATCTGGCGTGTTTTGTTCAGACACTTTTTTGCGAAGAAATTGGCATTTATTTGCTTAAAAAAACCCCACAAACTCTCCAGTTCATGCCTGATGGAAGCAAATGTAAATGTGCACTTATTTAATTGGATCAGCTACCAAGATAAAAGAGATAAACGGCTCCCAGTTTGCCAAATTATTTTCAGAGGCATGCAGCGATGTGTGGAAGGGAAATTAATGAAGAAGAGACACACTGTACTTAAAATACTTTGGGTCTAGACTTGCTGAGAGAGAGAGAGAGAGAGAGAGAGAGAGAGAGAGAGAGAGAGAGAGAGAGAGAGAGAGAGAGAGGGAGCATTTCATAATCTACTGCATCCCTGAGAATAGAAGAGAAGCAATTATTTACTGCTTAATATGACAAGTACGGTTTAAAAAAAGGGAGTGTGATTAAGAAGATCTTCTTCTTCTTCTTCTTCTTCTTCTTCTTCTTCTTCTTCTTTCTTCTTCTTCATAATCAATTTAAATATTATTTTAACAAATAGCTTCTCCCTAGTCCTGCTAATAACAGTTTGTCACAGTTTTGTTTTTGACATGCAGTTTGTCTTGAAAGTCAAATAATACATAACATATTTTTTATTGCTGTCTTGTTTGGTTCTGTGTTTTATATCCGTGTGCATGAGACATTAACAGACAGTTATTGATACAAACATACTTCTGCTGCTAAAAGCCCTTCCAAAACAAACTCTGTGGCTTGGTGCCAGTGTGTGCATGGTGGTTGAAGCAGTCTGATTAGTAGGATGACTTTCAGCCAAACAGAACAGATGAGCCCACCGAGGCAGCAATTTAAAGAGATAAGACAGCACCCCCTGCAGGGCTGCGCTGGAAACCACCTGGCAAATCAAAACCTGCACCACTGATACCACAAACAGTCAAACAATCAGTTGGCCTCAGATTAAATGCAGTCTCTACTTCCAGTTTCTCCGGTAATTCAATACCTCCTGACAATAGTACCATCTGGATATATGTAAGCACCTCTCACCTGTCTCCCTGCTTGAGCAGGAAGATATTTCAGGATGCCAGTATGCAATGGTTGCAATATTGATCTTGTTGTTACAGTTACAATCCTTACAAATAGCAAGACTATAGGACCAGCCCATTAAAAAAACACAGGGTCACGAGAGGCCAAATCCTGGCTTCAAAAAGATCCCTTTTAATTATTAAAAAAAGAGGGAGGGGAATAAACAAAAACAACATTCTCTTCAGCAGCTTCCCTTGATACACAACGCTTTGCTCCACTATAAAGCGACAGGGCTTTGATCTGGGGACCATTTGCTGTGGCCGTTTGGGCTGAAATCAGCGGTGAAACTATGTGGACTTTATTGTTCACACTTGCTGCTCTCTGGGTTCAGAAAGGCCTGATTTATTAGCTTGTCAAGGGGAGCATTGTTCAGGAAGGCAATCAAAAAGCACTTACCTAGCTAAACTAAAATTACTGCCTTTTCAGGGGCTAATTTGTATAACTCCCATGGAGGAGCTTGGGAAGTGTTTGATGAGGCATACAATGATGATTAATGAATGTATTGCCCTGCTGCTCATCAAACAGTAGAAGTATATCTTTCTTCTTTTGGGGCGTTGTGGCGTGTAGTTATGGAGCCTGTGTAAAGCAACTCCAATAGGAGATTTCTGTACCCCCCTTTTAACCTGGCTGACCTGTGGAGTAGCTGAATGTAGCGCAGGCAGTACCACGGGGGCGAGGAGACAAAGGCCAGTTTAATAAGAGGTTAGATAAGAAATGGGAGCAAATGTTTAGCTGCGGGCTAGAAGCGCTCAGTTTTCAGCCTCCAACTACCTTGGCTATTGAAGTGGGGGAAATGAAGAAGTAACCAAATATAAAGTACTGAATAAAAAAATGACAAAACAACTTAAAAGGACACTTTATCTCATCTGCATTCTCCTATTATTCGCTTCCGCACCTGTTTAATATTTCTGAATGAATCTCTATTGTTCTTTCTGCTTAGATCATTATTTCACATTTACAAATATTCCATTAACACAATGTCCATCGACAACGTCTAAAAGCGGAGTTTCTAAGTGAGGTACTTTTAGAAATGACCACTAGGGGCATGTGACTCTAATTTTAATCCTCTCCCAACCTGTGACTTATGTATAGAGATTGTCCATTTTAAGTCGTCATTGTTGTGAGGGGGCAACAATTACAACAACACTCCCCAAGTGGTCATTTCTAAAACCACCTTCTTCAGAAATTCAGACATGTTTGCTGGTATCATTATCAAGCATGAAAAAGAATTCATTGAGAAAGTCAGAAAATACACATGATAGGATCTTTAACAGACCATTCAATAATAATAATAATAATAATAATAATAATAATAATAATAATAATAATATAAAACTACGTTGAAAACTTAATTGAACAAAAACAAAAGGAATTTCAAAAACACAGGACCTCCCAAGATTACTGATCGATAACTCCTAGACAATAGCCTTTATATATTCGTTGTGTTCAAACACATGGTTGAATATTTTACAGGCAAGTTTAACTTTCTATTCAGTTCAGCTTCCCTGGCTGCATGCTCCACACATACGTCTTTACAGCCGATTGTTTGAAAGTTTACTAACAGTTGAATACCCCCCTGTGATCCTCGTGTTATAGCCAATGAAGTCATTATTTGTTCTGCACCGCTGACAACCAAAGAATCCTTTGTTAAAATAAACACATCAGTGTGTGCTTATGAATCTGACCGTTTAAAATATCAAGTCAAATATATACACATTAACCAACACTGCTAGTGCTTTGTAGTCCAGTACACTTCGACATGTGTGGAATAATACTTTCTCAACAGCACTTAAAAATGACCACTGCCAGTTACCAACCCAAGCCAACCGTACTGTAAGCCTAAGTTAACCAGGCTTTTCCTCTGACGTTCTCCCCTTCACACCGAATGATCACTGGATCTACGAGAATGAATACTAGTGAAAATATGCACACAGAGAAAACAAATTTAAACCACACAGCAGTATTGTACTGAAGTACTGGAGGTTAAACTGCAATCCAGACAAAAACTAAGGTCTTTAATTAAGGCTGTACTCTACAATCCAAAAACAATGCTGATCTTTCATTAAACATTTGGGATTTTTTTTTTATTGGTATTTGTTTGCAGCTTTCGAAGAATGGGTCTGGAGCACATGAACCAGACACATCTGCACAGGGCCAGCAAATCAATATGCCACCACTCCTTTCACATGGAAGACGAAATGAGATTTTCTTTAACACAATGCCACCCGTGGGTTAAGGGACTATTACAGCTTGCACATAAACATTTATTACCTGATTGCTGCTCAACAAGTTTCACTTCTAAGTCCTTGACCTGATGACTGCTTTTACAAATGCACCACAATCATTAAAGGGTCACATTGTAGCTACCCCGTCATTAGTAAATACATCATGAGTATTGACACATACATATAAAATAAGGAGCACATTCTGTCATCCCTTATTTTTACCAGTAAGGCCGTATGATTTTGCAGTCCAGAACTCAGCTCAATTTGCATATATATAAATGGCAAAACCACTGGCCTTTGGCCCGTAACAGCCAATAGAAATAAATAAATGATTTATGATAAAATATGGTATGGATAAAATTTTAAAAAACGATGTATTAGGCTACATAATATGCATACTGTTAGACAGTAATAGTTTGTGAGCATAATTGCTTTAATGGGAGCAATTAAGACTAAGTGCATATGATTTTAGTGCCTGCCCTACATTCCACTGAATGATTACAATGATCAATACACAAGATTTGTAAGGCGCTTTCTATTGATCGAATAGTAAAATGTTTGACCTTCCAATCCTGAGACACTAAGCAAAGACTTTTATGTGGGACAAAGGTAGGGGACACAGAAACTACCAAGAGCCCTTCCCTTTAAAGAGAACTGAGCAACTATAATCTCGTCCACAATAAAAACAGAATACTGTAAACTTCTATAGACTAGCATACTATGTTAAGAGTGCTGACAAATACATGTATCCAAGTTACAATGGTGTGTTCATGCCATAGTATTTTGCATAGACTGTAAATGAAGAGTAGCATACCAAACCATATAGGGCCTTTCATGCACAAGATGCAGACTGATATGCAAGCAAAGCAGGTTTTAGGTCTGGTTTTAAACCGCCACAGCACAAAGTAAAGTTAAGGAGCACCCTGGTTTTTATTCGGTTCTTGGGTACCAAGAAGACGAAATGAAGCCAGCTTCATGTAGAACAAAGTGGTTGAGGTTTACCCCTGCAGCATCCCTGTAGCACGTGCAGGAGTGCCAGTCTCATCCTTTTCACTGGCAGCCCGTGACCTGAGCGTTTTCACAACCTTCTTCTGAGTCGCTCTGACGGTCCTTTTCAGATCTGTACAGCAACCAGCCTGCAATATGTCTCTATATGTATATTAGTGGAAATACAGGTAATGCACACACAATGGGAGGTAAGTTATTTGAAGATGTATGCACTGTTTTATAAACAAATGTTTAATCAATCACTGAAGCTTGGTTAGATTGTGTTATATGCATTCCCTCATAAATGTTGCCATAGTAAAAGCAAAACAAAGTGTAATACAGCACAGTGAAAGCATGGTAAAGCATGGGTAAGCATTGTAAAGAATAGTGGCCTATGGTAAAACATATTAATAAACATGTGATGTCCCTTTAAAGTTAATTAAACTCTTAATTAAACTCTTGTAAAGCGTTTGTGAATCAAGATCACTTTTGTTTCTTCTTCCTTAATGAAATCAATTTAACTTCACTCACTGTTTGCGTTCGGTTTGAATAAAAGATAAGGAGCTGTCTTATTTTTTACATTATCAATGAAACAGAATCACCGCCTCAATCTTGAAAAAAACGACAGTGAACTTTTTTCACAATCAGCTCTTTTCCAAGAGTTTCATTGAACGGAGTTGGCCCCATGATCATGTGATCAAAAAAAACAAAAACAAAAACAAAGAGCCCTAGATACAGTAAATGCAAAACCATGGGAAAAGCATGGTCAAACTGCACTATATACTGTGAAAACATACCACAGTCGAATTATATAAGGATTGCAAGACTTGTTTGTTGGTTAACTGACACGTTTTCATGGTCTGTAATGTCATCAAAACATAATGAGAATGACCAAACCCTCACAGACGGGTTTATTCCTTCACATGTCATCGGTAATCAATAGGTCTACATTGTGCTAAAGGTGTGTTTAGAGAGGCATGTAAAACACCAGTGCCTCCATTTTGCAGTTAGGAGCTACACCATTCTTTTCCTTATTTTCAAGCCAGTGGAAATAGCACAGCTGAGTTCTTTCTTAAATAACTTCAAAGTTTTTAATGCACACTATCTGGCTTTTACAAAATATATATAATAATAATATAGATTTTTTTTTTTTTACATCTAATATAAAAAGAAAAAAAGAAGAATCTGCAACAGTATCAAACTGTTTTTTTTTTTTTTTTTTTTTTTTTTTTGTGGTCTTGCAAAGTATGTTACTTCAGGCATAATGTATACATCTGGCTGCCAGAATAATTCACATTCAATTAGCACAAAGTTAAAGTCTGCAGTCAAGATGCCGTTGTCAGTTGTGAAAGATGCAGCCCGTCCCGCGCTGTGAATCACTGTTACTGTATGACAGCAGCAGCAGTCTCT
>NC_054554.1:1540000-1620000 GCF_017654505.1 Polyodon spathula
GGACACGATATAACAGAGCAAACACCACTATGGTCCAATGAGCCCTCAGAACATGGGATAACAAAGCAAACACCACTGCAGTCCAATGAGCCCTCAGGACACTGGATAACAGAGCAAACACCACTGCAGTCCAATGAGCCCTCAGGACACGGGATAACAAAGCAAACACCACTGCAGTCCAATGAGCCCTCAGGACGTGGGATAACAAAGCAAACATCACTGTGGTCCAATGAGCCCTCAGGACACGAGATAACAAAGCAAACACCACTGAGTTCCAATGAGCCCTCAGGACACTAGATAACAAAGCAAACACTACTGCGGTCCAATGAGCCCTCAGGACATGATATAACAGAGCAAACACCACTGCTGTCCAATGAGCCCTCAGGACACTGGATAACAAAGCAAACACCACTGCGGTCCAATGAGCCCTCAGGACACTGGATAAAAGAGCAAACACCACTGCGGTCCAATGAGCACTCAGGACACGGGATAACAGAGCAAACACCATTGCGGTCCAATGAGCCCTCAGGACACTGGATAACAAAGCAAACACCACTGCGATCCAATGAGCCCTCAGGGGATAACAGAGCAAACACCACTGTGGTCCAATGAGCCCTCAGGACACGGGATAACAAAGCAAACACCACTGCGGCCCAATGAGCCCTCAGGGGATAACAGAGCAAACACCACTGCGGTCCAATGAGCCCTCAGGACACGGGATAACAGAGCAAACACCACTGCGGTCCAATGAGCCCTCAGGACACGGGATAACAAAGCAAACACCATTGCGGCTCAATGAGCCCTCAGGACACTGGATAACAGAGCAAACACCACTGCAGTCCAATGAGCCCTCAGGACACTGGATAACAGAGCAAACACCACTGCGTGGTGACAACGTCCTTTTTTGGCTGTTTCTAGCACCATTACAAAAAGCATAAAAAACATGAAATAAAAAGCAAATCAGACACAACATATTTGCTTATAGCAAAGTTTGGATTGTATACTCCACTGAGATAGGAGTCAACATGTTTAGAAACATCAAAAGAAAAACATGATACCTTAAGTATAAGAAGATTAACATTTACAGGGATCTTGAGCTTAGGCTGTTCCAAGAAGTCTAACAGACATCGCCAGAAGGGACAACTACCAATGAATTGGCACCAGTATTCTCCCATTTATTTAACACAATCTGGTACACTGTATAAGCACACATATTTAAGACCTTCTTTTAAGATTCCTTCCAGTATCAGAGATACATATTCAGAAATGTGATGAGGAGAGACAGAATGAAAGCTGCTATAACATCCAAAGGGAAACAAAGACCTAAGAACAACCCCTGGCACAAATAAAATGTATTGTAAGTACAATAGTTAAACAAATTTTTACATTTTATTCGCTCATCTCTGTTTAATCGTGCCTTTTGATTTGGGTTTAAGCAGAACAACTGACCAGCCTGGAGCCACAGCCAATGTGCCAGCAGCTCCATAGAAACCCTACATGCGCTGACCACACTGTACATTAGACGAGCTCTGCACAATATTAATTAACCAGACACAATTGTCTGGAACACTGGAGCATTGCAAATGGTTTTGACAGCTACGCTCATGCGGGCTGCAGCTCTTGCTACCGCGTGCAGTCCAGAGGGGGACACAATGCACCAATGCAAAAAGGGCAGATGAATAGAAATAATCCAGAACAGGTGATGTCATCCAGTTTGAGGTTAACTGACGCTGACATGGTGACCAACTTAAAGTATGGATAGTCTTTCAAAGACTATGTGGGAAACTGGAACTAATGTTTTCTCCCGCTAGGGCCGAAGCCAGATCAAATCCAGTTCAACCACTAATGAAACAAGTTGCATTCAATTCAACCCCCTATCACGAAACCAAACACAGCGTTTGAAACAAACAATAAAAACAAACAAATGAGGTGCAAATTTAACACTGGATTAAAGGAATGGTAGCCAAGGTTTTATAATCAATTTTCTTATTATCACCGGTCTCCCTTTTATCCTGTTGGAGATCTTTTCATTACTTACTCATCCGTTACTGCAAGGGCCCACATAAAAAGTTTATCTAGCCTCCAATAACATAGACAGAACCTATTTTTTCTTTTTCGTTCTGCGTGTGTTTATTTATTATTCAGGGACCTGTCAAACGCAAAACTGACATGGTTTAAAAAGTGATACCATAGTGTTTACCAGTTACTATTGCAGCCCCTTCAGAAATGTGTCAAAATGTGTTCGCCAGCCTGCTAAAAAGATCCCTGTTGTACAGATTCAGTTTCAAGATCCAAGTAGTATTTCAAAGCCTACTCAAAGCTAATAATCCAAATATGAATTTAAACTGGAATCTATTGATTGAAGGAATTTTTGATGACCCAAAATAAGCACTATTTAAATTGGCCCTCTGTATGTAAACCCTAGGATAATTACACTTCAATTATGACTACTTTTGCCTCAGATCTGACAAATGAAGTTCATGTTGGAGCCTTGATATAAATCTGTGGGAGTAGGTCAAATAAATAAACTCTTTCTTTCTTCCTTTTTTTTAATGATTCTTTTGTTATTATGAATGTTTGAGGTTATTATCCTGTTTTCGTCTCTTAAACAGGCTCACAGCAGCTGGCATCAATAAGATTTTTAAATTAACTGCATAAATAGCCATCACAGCCATGCCACTCCAAACAAAATGGCACCTTCTAGAGTAGTGTGCCAGCAAGCAACCAAAATAAATATTTCTTTCTTTGAGCAGCTGTATTGTTATCAGGTAGAGCATACACAAATGCATCTTTGACCTTCACTTTTAAAAAGAAACACTGAAGTTCTCTTCAAAAGAAATAATACCACCGTTACAATCCAAATCAATAGTGTGAATCAATAATAATCCAAAACAACCATAACACAGCTTTTAAACTAGGTCTGAAACAAGACAAAATCGAACAAGCGTTTCACCACTTCCTTCGATGTCTTTCAGGACCGAAACCAAGGAGAACTTGCTTCTGAAAAAAAACAAACCTCTTCATGGTTGTGGTGAAGTTTGGTGGGGCAGTCCATTGCAGGTGAAATATAAACATAAGAGCCTCAAGCTGGTACCCATCAATAAGCAATGAAACTATAATAATAAAAACATGATCAATTGATCGTTGAGGCAGATTCATTATTTTCAGCTCAATGCAATTCCATTTATCACCATTAGTGTCACAGCTTGTTATTACAATTAAACTAAGTCCCTTTCCTCTCGAGAGACTACTGGACCAGTGCACACAGACTACTAGTTAGTTTTGGCTGTTTTTACTGACACAGGGTAGACCAAGAGCATTTATATTGTACTATCACACGGCACTCATAAACTAATGATATTTGTCAAGACTGCACCTGATGATGTTTTGTCTATTTTGATGCATTCATAATATTGTACAGAAAGTCAATCCCACATAATCCATGTAGGTTCAATTTGCTCTGACACAATGAAAGAAATGTATCAGCTACCACTGAACCTAATTAAGTAAAGCTGAAAACAATTACACCCTCCCTTTAAACTGGTGTCAAATTATTTTTACAGTCGCTGAATAGCTTGCTGGCAATATCTGGAGCACCAAATCCTCTGCAATGCAAACTGATAAAAAGAACAAGTGTTCAACCTAATCTAGAGCAGACTAAAAAGTAGAAGAAGAAGCAATTTCAATCTTATTTTTTAAATTTAAAATATTCCAAGTTCAGACCTTTTAATTCTGTAGTTTTAGTCACATTATTGCAGTACAGCACACACATAAACATATTGTAAAATGGGTTTAAAAGTAAAACATATTAACAATAATATATATATATATATATATATATATATATATATATATATATATATATATAAAAACATTTCTTGCTCTACCGTGATATAAAATGCCTGTTGAGACATTTCATTGTCAAAATGCACCCTAAACGCTTACCACATTAATGCACATGCACATGCTAAAACATGCCTGTCATGAATGTGTAATAGTCATATTCAGGATTCTTTTTGCTGTCCTTGTTGTTGAATTCCCATTGAATTACTATTAAGAGAAACATCATGTCATGATTCTGTCCAGACTAGCACACATTGACCTCATACCAGCACACTAATTCATCATGTACAGACACTCACCAATAAATGAGTGTGACCCACAACCTCTGAGAGGCTGCAATGCAAACATTTCAAACTTTTAAAAGTGGTTTTACTGTTGATAAAGCTCCAGAACGTTTAGGACAATTAAACAGCTCTCTTGAACTCTGGAAATCCATAATAGCTTGATCATTATACCATTCATAAGTGACAGTCTACTTTACTTTGGAGAACTACAGAGTCCTGGAAGCAGTGGAGTTTTGCTCGTAGAACAATGCTTGTGTTTGTTTTGGTATGTAAGCGGTTCTTTTGCAGTGTTTTGAGTTACTTTGCTAGCTGTCTTTGCTTAGCCCTTGTCTGCCCGTTCAAGCGCACACACCCCTGCACTATCAACAAATATTTTTATAAGTTACACAGAGCAGCCCCACATTAAGGTATAATCACTTTTAAAATAGTGATCATCTATATCGCAACAAATCACAGTATCTGTAACCATAAAAAGTCAGTAACACTTTACATTAAGTGTCTCTATTTACTGTGTATTTGCGTAGTAGTTGCTTTTTAAATACATGTGTACTTATACATAATTGCAATGTTATTATGTATAGTTACAATGTGCTTAACGTGTAAATCTTTTTGCATGATATATGTTAGTACACAACTGTATCATAAAAGGGTTAGGTTATGAATATAGGGGTTTGGGTTTTGGATAGCGTTAGGGTTAGGGTTAGGGTTATATCATGCAAGGTTAACACATTAAGTATATTGTAACTATGCATAATAACACGTAAAGTGCTACCAAAAAGTCTACAGAATGTGCTGGGATTCCCACCCTAATGCCTCCATGAAATCTTATCAGCTCCTACTCTCTGGTGTCACAGTCACGACTTTCCTGAATGACTTACTCATGAAACTTTGCATTGCAACAGACGCACAAGTCAAATCGTTAAAAGAATGTGTCGGTCTTTGATCATTCACATGGCAAAATATTCCCCCTTTTTAGCCTGCAATAAAAAATACCCTTCACATACAATTACTTAATTAACATTTAACCTTAAGAGCAATTTTTAGAAAAAAATATGTAGCTTCCAGTAATATTAATTGCTGTTTTAAGTGCAATGTCACTCTGTATAGATTTTCTGCTCTCTCAGATGTACTAACTGCCTTGCTCCATTCTTGTAAAGAATGATCTGAATTATTTATAATAAGGTGCTAGTAGGGGCAAAGAGAATTGCCATGCACACACATGGTTGTCACAGAATTGAAAGTGCTCTTATTGTCACTTTATAATCCAATGTAATAAAAAGTGACAACTATATAAAATACATTGCGAGGCTGATGTCACAGCTCTCTACAAACAAGCTTTTTACTTTTTAAAGAAGTTTTCAATAAGACCCTTTTGCATAAACTTGTTCTGGTTCTGACACTATTCTAAAAACTAAAATAAAAATAAACATGAAACAAAACCAAACAACAGATAGAGCGACCCACGCTGGCAACGGCAATATAATAATAATTTTTATATAGTACCTTTCATAGCAGACCACCATCATGAAGTGCATCACAAAACTATGCATGAGCTGCAGGGTCACTTACAACAATATCTCACCTGAAAGACGGAGCACAAGGAGGTTAAGCGACTTGCTCAGGATCACACAATGAGCCGGTGGCTGAGCTGGGATTTGAACCAGGGACCTCCTGGTTACAAGCCTATTTCTTTAACCACTGGACCCACACAGCCTCCTGTAATGTAACACTGAGCTTCACAAAGTTAATGTATTTATTTAGTTTTCTTTTTCAAGGAATATACTGGACCCTTTGAACAGTCATCATACTCTATCTTAATATCCACAGACACATTCAATCAGAGCACACCAGTCATGCAAAACAGTTACGTCCCAGACAAAGCGATTCAGTCAGTGTCTTTTTCTAAAAGCAAACTGACTGAATGCACTTTCATACTGGGCAAAACATCTGATCTTGAGGAGCTCTGTGTAAAGTGTAACAGCTTGCATGGGAACAGCCAGTACAGTGGCGGACTATTGTCCTTCACCTTTCATGAGTACTGCAATCATTTAAAATAATAATAATAATCATAATAATAATAATAATAATAATAATAATAATAAATAATAAATACATTTGCAATAAATAAATCTAAATGAGGCTCCTTGCTAAAATAATTCCATTGTGTCTTATTGATAAGACTTGAATGCAGCTCTTAGTGTAAGGCACGGTAAACTTCTTTTGTGTTGCACTGGTTGCTCCAAGCTGACACCTCGTCTAACAGTGACCTCAGTAACAGCCTATGTTCTTGCTAGTGAGATGTTTTATAAGCCCTCAGCTTCGCCTCAGGCTATAATGGGTTCAACTTGGCTTACGTTACTAATAGCGATTCACCTCTCAGTCGCTACATCACTTGACTTAAACATTTAGAATGGAAATACTAGACTGAAAGACAGGGGTTGTGTAAAAACTGACACAACAATCTGTAAGCTCCCTAACGTCATTCAGAAATCCTTGCCAAGTTATATATAGGAATGCTAGGCATATTAATTATGAAAATATTTCATTGGTACAATATGCAACTTATTATCTGCTTATAAAACAGATATGCCAAGCTTAAATTTTGTCTGCAAAATGTTGCCCAGTTCCAGAGATGAAAGCATGCTATTTTGTCTCTACCTAGTGTTTGCCCAGGTTAATGACACACAGAGATCTGAAAAGGGGAGACTTGCTATTTGAAGTTTACAGCTTTTGTCTTCTGCTACAGATCGTTCTGTTTCCTTGCCCCCAGGTTCAAGAAGTACTTGCATCAGAAGTTCAAATAAAAAAGAGTCGAGGCTTTGAGGATGAGAAAATGTAAACTATTGATCAGCAATTGACAAATGCAATAGAAATTATATATGCGATGAGAGAGGCACATCCATAATTCAGCACTGGGCCAAATATGAGTGGCAGGGGAACAGTGGGAGATTTCAGAGCCATATTGATTACTTTAAAAAACTGTGAAAGACTCCATGCTGAGGGCTGGGAGGATAAAGAGAAGAGGGAACAGCAGATGGGAGTAGAGCAAACCCATTAAGGATGTGGAGCTACGAGACATTGCCAGACGAAGAGAGCAGAGAGAGAGACAGTCAGGTAGAGAGCACTGTTCTCCTTCCCTGCTCCCAATCAATAAAACCATGTCAAAACATAAAATGCATGCTTTTGCTCTTAAGTAAAAGGTGTCTAAGATATTTAAAAGCATTGATTTGAGACCGATCGATGAAAATCAAGGCATATTTTCCTGTGCAAAGAGGGGCAATAACACTCTGCAGATAATAACACAACAGAAGGGACTTTAAATGTCTGTTATAAATGTGCTATTCAAATTATATATTTTTTTTCAGTTAGAGGTCAAAAATAATAGGTCAAGGATTTCTGCACTTAAAACTATTTCACATATTCAAGGATCGGTTTAGAAGTGTTCTACAGTTTCACAGTTTTCTTTGCCAAGAACAATCTCTTCACCTGCTAATGAGCGATGCCAGTACACAGAGCCCTTCAAGCATAATTTGATATGCCAACCATTGCCAATACATTCTCAGAGCGAATGCCAAAAACCCAGTTGTGAATACTTTTCATCAAATTCATAGCATTGCATGAATTAATGTAATAAAAATAGACTGAATGTAGGGCAGTATTAAGACATACAGTAATTAATGACATGTTAATAAAACAAAAAATGAATCAGTGCTCCAGATTTGCTCAATGCATTGCCAAATTCATAAAGATAATTAATCTAGACCCGGAGTCATAAAATGTTTAAGTGTTACACAAAAGGAGGTTTGGAAGCACAATTGAATACTATTCAGTAGTATTTGTTCATATGGGAGTAGGAAGATGAATAGAATGGAACTAGCTTTCTTTGACCTCATCACAGAGCCCAAATGTAATTGATTTAAAACTAAACGTTACTCATAAGATAAACTTTTAACCCATTACAACATAATAAAGTGGTTAACCAAAACCATATTTTCCAAAATATAATAATAATAATAATAATAATAATAATAATAATAATAATAATAATAATAATAATAATAACTATGGTTTATTATATGAAACAAAATGGAAATAGCCACTTAAAAAGGACAGAGCTGGAAATTCATATGTATTTGTTTTATTGTTTATTTACCCTTTGTTAACTAGTGGCGCAGCCACAGCGAAGTTTGTAAGACAATGTAGTGCTGAGTCAATTAACAGCAAAAGGGTGTGTGCTTGGGTAGTTACATTATAGTGTAATTCAGAAAGACAGAGAATTTAATTTAAAAAAAAAACATCAAGCACAAGAATATTGTCACTACTCTAAAGTTACAAGAGACTACGTCTTGGAAACTGAAAAGTGACATAGGAATGGCAGGTTAAGTTTAACCTTATCTTTGACAAAGAGAAGGACATGTGATACCTTTTATTGGACTAACTAAATAATAATTATTATTAATTATTAATTATTATTTAGTTAGTCCAATAAACGGTATCATATCTCCTTCTCTTTGTCTATCATCTTTGGACTAATATGGCTACCATTTCATATATCTACAAGCTTATCTTTGCAAATTAAACATGGCAGAAAGGTACTGAAATATGGAAAACAACTAAACAAATTCTACATTGCATACAATTAATACAATACAATTAATTATAATAATGTATAAATTACAGTCAGATATATGTTCATAGGAACAAACAATAATTGTCAAAAGTAGATAAAGGATGCATGCTAATACTCTGGTGAATGCAGATGTTATGCAGATAATCGAATCTGAAGTGTAACAGATGTTTTCTGCTGCCCTTTTTCATTAAAAGATCTGTAGTGGATGCAGAAATCAAAGATTATTTAAGGAATTAGGATATGAAAAGCATGTTAGACCACTAAGGCTCAATTAAGTAAATTAAATTGTGTACATTATTCGCCGGCTGTTCCACCAGCAGTGAGCATTAGCATTAGCGAAGTCAGTGTATAATAAAATTAGAGAATAACACTTTAATTGAAATGCACTTAAAAGGATCATGCTGACAAATGTGATTGTATCAGCCTGTAATGCACACCTCCTCCAATCCTCGTTAAATCGAATGAGATGGAAATCATAAGGTCCTGACAGCTTTCTGATACAAGCGGAGAACAACATTGCATTTCCAAGTGGGTAATCAATTTAAAGCAGCCTCATTAGGATTCAGCCGCTGAAGAACACTTACAGATCAAACCAAATTAAGGTGAAGTCACCACACTGTTATCAGCATGTACACTTTCTGTTGTTATTCATTTCCATGGCAGATAATTACTGCAAAAAATGATTAAGCCTGTTCTATCCATAACTGCAACATTAAAAGCTCTAATATCAGTTGTGCTAAGCAGATCATGCAACATCATATTGCCTTTTTAGTCTGTGCCGATTGAAATGGATGATCACCTCAGTCAAAACATACATCTGTTAATTTTGCATCAGTCCAGCTCTGATTATGTTACTTTGAGTTTCATTGACTGGAATGCCTGATCATAAAACCTGGTTCAGACCAGATTGCTCAGTTGGCTCTTGACTAGTTGACACCCGTTCCAAATAAATGATAATATTTAAACTTTCTTTCCCATAGTTTCCATTCTTCAGTGTGGTGAAGCCCATTTAACCTGCTACCACACTGTGTGATTCACTCCCAGTGCAACATGTATAACATACATGAAACCTGTAATCCATAGGGCTTTAGGTGGTGTCAGGTGGGGTATGAATTCCTGCTGCACAGGGAGCAAATCTATAGTGCATTAGAATGAACCTGATTCAAAGAGGAAATAAAGACTTCATTTGTGCCAAGCCTCTGCTCTGTTGAACAAGGAAGTAACACAGTTAACAGTCTGTGTATCCTTAAACCCTCGGCCCTGAGAGAGTTATGCCCTTTCAATGCAGTACTAAGAGGTTTAAAAATACAATACGTGCTGCAGACTCTGAATGGAAGGTAACCCCTCGGGGAAGTTCTTTGCATGACTAGATCATGTGACGGAGAAGCCACTTGGACTAAACCTGTACACCAAGAATGTTAGCTTGCAACATACCACACCCCCTGAGCAGTTGTGTTTTCGCCGTCCTTTCTGTGTATGCATCAATAGAACAAATGTATCGCTTTCACGCTTAGAACTGTATGCAATCACTCAGAATTGTAACCTCCCTCTCTCCTGTTTTGACTGTGTATTCAGGTGTTCGTTATTCCGGGCCTTTGTCTTAATCTACTGCGGAAACTGAGACTGCAGCTGAGAAATCTGTTAACAGAGACACACCATTTACTGTTTTCCTTTTCCTCTGTTGTATGTAGAGGTGCACAGGTGGCATTGCATTCCCTTAACAGATCCTTGCAACAATTACAATATATCTGACTACCTGGTGCCTCTGCAGTAGATTTTAGAAATGAAAGAAAATGTAATTACAACACTATGACAATGGTGGCACTGTGTTCTAGGCAAAAACATAACATAAAATGCAATCTTTGATAAAGGGAAAGGAGTATGAGCTGTATACTTTTTTCTCTTCCCTCGTACTTATTCCACTATTTCATTGTATTTCTTTGTCTTTGCACTTTCTTCAGAACAGAGTGCTGGAAGGTTCAAAAAGCTGAGGCATTACTGATTCTATTAGAAGTGGTGATGCCATGTTTTGCTTCATGTACACTAATTGTACATGTGCAATCCAAACTGGCCGGGGGAAATGAATTATTAAACATGGCAACTAATAAAACAGGTAAACACACACTTGATTGTTTTAGAGAATCAAACATGTATCAATCATTCAAATCTGAACCTGTACAAGTGGGATTCAGGACACCCTGCTCCAGTGTTTTGTGTATTATTCTCCTGTTAGAAATCAGAGGCTTGTGCTAAAGCTCAAAGGTGGGATTGCAATCTCTTCCTTGATCGATTGCTGCTCCTAATCTATTGCAGGTATAGTCGGCGGGATGCTGCAGAAGCATTGCGGGTTCCTTCATCTCCTCTGTGCTTTGCTACCCCATTATTAACATGTGATCCTTCCATGTGTATTTACAGAATAGTTACTTAGTAAACACATGTGTGCTAATACATTATTACAATGATGTTATGCATTGTTACAGTGTACTTTTTGGACAATATAACCCTAACCCTTTTCTGATACAAATGTGCTATGTATAATAACATTGTAATAATGTGTAAGTCCACATGTATTTACTAAGTAACCACTATGTAAATACACAGTAATTAGAGACACTTCGTAGAAAGTGGTACCATAGTGAGATAGAACTTGTAAGAGTAAATTCCCCATTGTATAAGAAATGAACAACAGCAGAAAAAAAAAAAAAAAATCAAAAAATCAAATAAAAATAGCAAGGAGAGCAATCCTACTTGGCATTGCATCAAATGTGACTTTAAAGAACAGAACCTGGCCATAAAACAAACCAAAAAAACAGCACTTTTCATTTTTATATTGAACCCTCTAGTGTTAATCCATTATATATAAGACATGGTGTATAGACATGAGCCAAGCCTCTGCTCAGCTCCACCTGCTCAGAAGAAACCCAAAGCTTTGTTCTTGACACGTGATGGGTGGATAGACATGAGCGCAAGGGATTAACAACAAACACACTCTTAAAGGCAAGCTGGGAAAGTTTGCAACTTAACATTCCTGTGCAACACCAGCATCATGAACCAAAAGGTGCGCCTCATTGCAGGAGATTTCGCAGTAATGTGTGCGGCGCAAATTAAGGATAGTCACAGATAATGTTTGACTTCCCTTATAAAAGTTTACTAATGTCAATTTGCAGATGATTATATATGATATATATATTATATATATATATATATATATATATATATATATATATATATATATATATATATATATATATATATATATATATGCGCGGAATACCATAGAGGTCCAAAATTTACTTTGTTAATTAATATGTTGACAATATTTCCCAACCATGTTAACAAACTATCTGATAGTCCGCAAACAAAAACGCGGACTTTGACCGTTGGAGGGGAAAGAGGAAGCAGGAAACGGGAGTCCCATCCCCGTCCTAGGGGAAAACGAGGGGATTCCCAAAGGTGAACTTTAAAGGGTACCAAGCAGGATCCTTTTGCTCCCCTAAGGGTTTCCACTTGAATTTTCCCCTCTGCCACTGGGGATTCTTTTTGCCCAAAGAAATCTGAAAAAAAAAAAAACACAAACAAAATATTCTCAGGCTTTTCTTATTTACAGTATAGGGTCCAAGGTCTATTTGAACGATTTAAACAGCCATAGATCTCCATCTCGGGCATCTTTCTACTGACAGGTTAGTGAATATTGTGCTGTTTGTCAGAGGGTCAATAAATCACACTCGATTAAAATCCTTCACCGTTTCGTTCTTTACAGGAGACTCCAGAACTTTAAACTCTCTAGCATTCATCAATGTGTCTCTTTCAATGCCTCCTATTTGATAACATGTTGATGACTGGGACAAAGGCAGGAGTCACCTGGCTTTGACTTCTATGCCACTAGGGGGAGGCACTCATTGCCAGAGATCAAGGTGCTGTGTTTGCAGCACACAAAATGAACACTGCTGCAGGTTTAACAGTGCAAAAGAGAATCACAGCAAACACAAACGAAACAGTCAATTTAGACATTTAACTGTGCAGAATGTAAGCCAGTGTTCCTCAGAGACACACACTTGAATAAACAAATTGAATCCCAAAACATTTCAGCAAATCTGACAAATCAAGTAGTTTGATATTATCTGTCATTTTAAAATGCAGACACGTCTCAGGCAATTCTGTATGTATAAGCACAGACTGAATTTAGCAATGTGCTTCTCCATCTTTCAGCCAGTTTTAATAATAAACTACATATCGCATTACAATGGAAAACACACACAGCAGCAGCAATATTAAACATTGCCTGCAGGCAGTTGTTGATTGTACAAAGTACTGCTGTGAACATCCTTGAAGTGTAAAGGCCTGTGCTATGTGTCCCAAAGAGTTTGGTGTATGTTTTACATGGCTAATGCACAGCAGTGTTTAAGTAACATTTTAGTAATAGTTACAGAAGAAGGCTTTTGTGTCAAGCTCAATACACTTGTGCATCATTGCATTAACAACAGCATATTTGATTAGTCTGTTTAGAGGAATGCCGGCAGCGCTATCAGTTTGAATAGCAAGCGTTTCCCACTTACCAATGCTCAGCTCAGTTGTTGCTCTGCCATACTCAGTGGAAAGGTGAGCTGCATTTTGTACTGATGAAATGACAGAGATTATACCTCCACTCCACTGTCATTGTGACACATGCCAGCGCCTGTTGGGATCTTGGTCAGTAAGGTTGGTGTATTGATTTAGCTCGTTCTCAATTTTAATTAACTATGTAAAGACATTAGATGGCTACAGATCAGATAAGACAATATGTTCCTTGATAGCCCTTATATAAATACTTAGCACAGTAACAGCACAGAGTGTAATAAAGCGTAGGCAAGCATCGTAAAGCACAGAGGTATGGTAAAGCATAATAGATGGCAAATGCATAGTATAACCATTAGAAAAGCAAAGGGAGAATCTGCAAAAATACTGTGTAAAAAAAATAAATAAAGAAGAAAATTTCAAAGGAGAATGTGAGGCTTTTTGTCTGTAGGCGTGGCAAAGCAAAGCATAGGCGTGAGCAATGAGTTCTGTGAGCAGAGAGTACTGTGAGCAATGAGTCAAATACATTCTATTAGCTGATCTTAAACCATCCTGTTTTAATATAAATCCTGCCATTTCTGTTGTACTGCAGACTCGGGGATTTAAAGTTTTTAGTAAGACATACCGAACTGTCTTTGTGACATGCCTGCATAGGTATAACATCATTAAGGTGTTCAATTAATACCTGCCACACTGGCACCCCAAGTCTAATCTTTCCGCCAGAGTGGCAGCTTTGTAATCCTGAAGAGGCCTAGTTGAATCCTGCAAGGGCAAAGCATCGTAAAGTGCACGCTAATTTTAAAAGTACACTTTGGGTTTGTGACAGTATTCTCAGGGGGTGATATGTATTGGTAATAGGTCTGTGAAGGAGGAACGCTGCAGTTTTTTAAAACTCTGCTTGACAATTGTACTTAACGGGTGTCTTTTTTTGTATTCCAGGGCAGGGATACAGGAGATTATATAACATAAAACATAAAAAAACAAACACATGAAAACAAACAGAGGACCTAACAAAACTACAGCATCTTCTTAAACAAAGCAGCCACTGTTGGAAATAATTTAGTTTATGGGGAGGTGTTCCAAGGGGTTCCATTTATGGAATCAAGTTATTTTATAGGGTTACGATTATTTTTATTTGATTTGTACTTGACCCAAAACAGGGCCTGTGATTAGAATGCTTCTAAATATGTGCGGTGAACATCTTAGAAAAACATGCCATAAAACAGAGTTGCTTTTCTGTGTGTTTTCAGAAGGTATGGTGAACATATGAGCCGGTAACAGAGCTGTCTCTAGAGCTGTAACAGAGCTGCTTGATGATGTGTAGAACATTCTACAGCTGCAGTTGGGGGGCAGAACTACTTCATTTCTAGACAACTTAGGCTAGCAGGTGATAATGAGCTATGAAGTGTGTGACCATGCAGCTAAAATTGCTGTGTAAACAGGCTCTGTACATATGACTAAACTATAGCGGTGTGGCAAACGGCAAAGACCAAAGCATTTGTTTTAGTATACAATTATAAAAGAGTACAGAATGTTCCAAATAAATTAGTACTCTGCTGTAAACATTATGCTGTGCCAGTACATGAATAGTTACAAATAAATAACAGTGATAATCTAGTACAATGCATTATTTTAAAAAGTGCAAACATTTTCATCAGGAGGGCCCAAAATGCTATGTGTTTCAATCCAGTTCAACACATGGGCGTACTGCAAACCAGGTCGTTCGGCATGCTTAAAAAAATAAAACCCACTTGCATGTCTATTAATGTATATTTTATAACAGCTTGAGTAGACAAAAATGCATGTGTTAATGTATGACTAAAAGTGTATGGCGAGTATTTACACAACCTGATGTCATTGTGGTTTGTTCATTTCTTAAAGGCAGATGCTGCATTTACAAGAGACTTTATTTAGCAATACTTTCGAGATCAGTGTGGCCTGCTTCTTTTACTTATTTGTGAAATAAGTTGGAAGAGGATTTGGTTAATTCCCTCCTTCTTGAATGTAACATTTTGAACATATATTTTCCGGGAGTTAGCTAATCCATGAAACTTGGAAAAACTAAGATAACACTTATGTATGTGCCGAGGCTCTGTTTCTGAAGCTCAGAAATTTATAACAATATTTTATACAAGTTATTGCTTTCACCTTAAAAATATCAAAGTTGAGTTCAGATTGTTTTATAAGTGTGCAACATAAGCATGGCATCCTAAAAAAAGAAAATCCAGATTGTACTGCAGAAACATGCTATAATGTTATGTGTATATAAATAGAAAGTAATATCCTTAATAAAACTTGCTGTGATACTTCTGCCAGTGATGCTTTTGATGTCTTTGTAATTTAATCACACACTGTTCCACTTTAGACTCCACTGTCAAGGAGTCTTTGGTCTCTGTGAGATTTGTTCCAGGTTGAATTAAGGTTAATATGGATATCTTTATAGATGTGCATGCACACCATTGTCCTTGCTGGTGAAATGATGACAATGATGATGATGATGAGTGTGGTGTTTTGTAGGACAATCAAAATCCAGCACCTTTTTAAGAAATCCCTAATCATGATAGATAACAGGACTTACTAAACAGAAGAAGCAGAATATTATGAATAAAGCACAATAAAGTAATGGGAATTTAGTCGTAGAAATAACAGCATGGCCTTTGTACTAGTTTAAAACTTGTGTTAATAATTCACTTTGGACCTGAACTAATAGAAAACATTCCTTGTGACAAGTGTATTGTTCTGGGTGGCTTGGATCGCATTATTTACCAGGTCCAAAAGATAAAGTCGATGATGAAGAAGGAGCAGCGCTGCCAGTGATTGTTCTTCAGAAGTAACTGCAGTTCTGTACTACCGAAAACTTCAATTACATTCATGCATTTTTTAAAAGCCGCTTTCATGAGAGGGACAAACTGGGGCATCTCTTGCACCCAGTGTCACTTATTTAATTGTTGGCCCAAAGCGTTTGAGATGGAAATTACTTTCTTTGCTTAATAATGAATGTCTCTGTCCTTCATAAAAAATCACTTTTGCTGTTTGGACAGTTTCCCTTGTCTAGCATGCAAAAAGATAGAAGGGGAGCCCTTTCAACATGTACCTGCCCACAGGCCTCCTGTCTTTAATTGAAAATACCACCATTACCCAGGTATTGCGTGCACCCAGAATCCGTGTGTGCATTATACATAGAACTGAAGGGATAACAAAACACATGCATGTAATTATATACACAAGAATATTTTAAACACAACATGGTCTGCAGCAAGCAATTGCCTTCTGACAGCTCAGTATAAACATGAGCTCATCATTAGGATGACTGCCAGTCAGTGCCATTTAACGTAATTATGATCACAACGAGTCTCTTTGGTGCTCGCTATAGCGGGAATAAGGGTGAGACTGTTAAGATGTAGGTGCGCTTTGTATACTAACTAACAGGTAGTGTGTGTTTTGCATTATCATTGTGATCTTAACATGGCTGTGACAGGGTAGCCGGGTGGTGATGTCAGGCCAGAGGCAGGATGAAAACAAAGGCAAGGTAACCGCAGTGCAAAGAGACGGGGCATGCGCAGTTTTTATTTTTAATGTGAAAATAAAATAAATATTTAAACAAAAAGACACTTGCTCACAGAGCCAAATAAAAAAGATAAAAACAAGTCCCAAACACAAAATACAACAAAACACAGGTCAGGCTGGGCAAACACCTTCGCTGGTCCTATATGTTTCGTTTAGTTTAATTTTAAATTTCTCTCTCTCCTCTCGCTCTCCCGTACTCTCCTCTGTACACCCACCCAGAGTGCAAAGAGCTGCAGGCTTAAATGCAGGTGACCATCTCCCAATTTTAGCAACAAATTAATCACTTAATTAATTTGGGAGATGGCCATCTTCTGCACAAGGTTTTTAATTATTCCTGACAGAGGTCGAGCTGCCAACCTCGCCTCTGCCAGAACACACCCAAACAAAAGCAAAACAAAAACAATACAACGCGGCCATGCCGTCATAACTACAATAAATAAATCATAATACAAACACAAATACGACACAGGGGTGGAGGCGGAAACCCCATTCTAAAAATAAATAAATAAATATACAGGGCTCCTCGCCCTGGTACAACGGCAAACCAAAAATATCCTCCTTCAGCCTAACTACATTGACATGTAACAAACATTTGGGTCTCATTCCTCCTTCCATCCATCCATTTTACTCTCTACCAATGCCGACTCTGTTTAACACATCTGAAAATGGGAGAGCTGAAAAACACGATTCATTTCCAGGCCCCAAAGAGATCATCTTCCTTGGTTTCATTTTTTAATTTTTTAATTAACGTAATGGCATTAAGCAGTTTCTCCCACAAAAACCCATTACTGTAGCAAGGCACTTATTCTGTAAGCTGACATTTCATTTAAAGTTAACCGCGTCTCTTCTATTCCCTGACCTGAGGACAGTTATGAGCTGTGGATGTAAAATGTATTGTGACTTTACCAGGGGAGGTTTATCACCCGCTACTAATGGCTGTGATTGTCCTGGCAGTCGAATAGCACAGCCACTCCTGGGCTGCATTTCCCTCTGTGTAATTCATAGTACACAGTACACAACACATCTCAGAAAGCTGGACTTATACTGCAATTTGTTATTTAATTAATTCATTCATTACTTGAGCAATGTACTTAATGTGTACATCTTTTTACATGCATATGTACGTGCACAGTAAAGGATTAGGGTTAGGGTTATAGCGTGCAAAAAGATTTGCACATTAAGTTCATTGTGAGTATGCATAATAACACTGTAATGATGTGTAAGTACAGATGCATTTACTAAGTAATTACTATGTAAATACACAGTAATTAGAAACACTTAATTTAAAGTGTTACCTACATGTATTGATTTATTTTTTAGAAATACTGTTATACTGTAATATAATATAATAATGATTAACTTTATTTAGGGAAGCGCACAGCTGGCATTCAGACCCATTTGTTTCTATTTATCTTGTTGCAGTTTGTTCAGGCCTGCAGATGCCTTGTTTTAATGAAAGATGCGGATTGTTTTCTGTCTGATCCTTTATGTAATGAAACTCTGAACTGCTCTTTCTGCAGCGTGTAAATACATCTTTGAATTCCACAAAGTAGACCTGCTGTCGTCTTGTAAAACGAAACAGCTCTTTATGATAGACTGGAAACTTGACAGAATAGTAAGGCATTAAAACTGGAGTTTACAATTACTACTGGAACTGGTTTTGTTGTCCACATGTCTCTTATCTCTAGTAAAATTGTAAGTTCCAGTTAGAAAAAGATTTTCTGGCAATGCTTCAAGTTACTAAAATTAGTTTTATAAGCACGGCCCTTCATTCCCTGATTTTGGTATTGGTTCGGCATGAAGGATTAATAACATTCTTCTAAGAAAATGTCTTAAAAAATGTAAGGAATTTGGAATATCTTTAAGGATTTGTAGAAGGTATCCTATTTAATTATCTGCAGTCAGTAATAGCCTTGTAGTAAAAGAAAAAGACCCTTTCTGGTTTCCAACTGTGCTATGACGTGAGACCCCACGCGGGATTCATTCCATTCATAAAACATACTCCAATTAGTTAAGGGTGTTTTTTTTTTTAACAGACCATACTTTTAAAAGCAAATAGGAGAATTTTACCTGAAACACAAACTGTACGAGGTTTGGGCTGGACAGAAACGTATTACTGTGTCTGCACACCTCAGGATACAAATTAACAAAATAAAATGTATACCTTTAAAAAAATAAACAACGTTTTAATGTGCTGCTCGAATGACACGCACTCAGCAATCTTTCTTAAAATTGCTGCTATTAATAAAACAAGTCAAGCAGAACGGACTCCTCGTTACCAGTACCCTTTTCATGTCTTGAAAGAGTGT
Source organism: Polyodon spathula (assembly GCF_017654505.1). Classification (NCBI taxonomy): domain Eukaryota; kingdom Metazoa; phylum Chordata; class Actinopteri; order Acipenseriformes; family Polyodontidae; genus Polyodon; species Polyodon spathula. The sequence continues at coordinate 1,559,188 of NC_054554.1, forward strand.
GGTAAATCGATAAAGCCCGGGAAGGTGGCTCTTGTCTGTTGGTATCCAGCCCAAGCCAGTGGGCTCCACTCTTTAGTGTGCTGCACTCTTGCTGTGTAGCCATTAGATGAAAGCGCCCGTACCTGTCAAACAAACTGCTAGAACTGTGATAAATTAATGATCAAACAGTACAGTTAGCTGTGTACTAGTGGTACCGAATCTAGTAACAACCAAGCCTCATGCTTTAAAAATGCAGCGGACATCAAAAAACTTCACTGTTAAAAAGGTTTTTCAATATAGCGATGGGTATCAGAAATTCATGGTTTAGCAGAAATAAATAACTAGTGTAAGGCTCCCATGGGGTATCAGGCACCTACACACTGGATTGAAGACAAAGTTTCACTTTAAGACAAATATTTTTCTTGTTTTCATTTTTATTTAGGGCAACTGCATCAACTAAAGTGGCATAAACATCTTACAGTTTTTGTGTAATAACTGTCCTAGTGCAGAAATTAAGTTTACCTTAAAAATATTTAATGTAACATTAAATAAGCCTCAGAAATCGTCCCTAAACACATTAAAATCATTTCTTTGAATAATGTATCCAATGGCAAGGCAGCTTTTGAAGTAGTTTCTTATCTAAACAAAGTCAAGATGAGTTGCCTGCTTATATATGCTCCAAATAGTTCACAATGACCAAACCACACGGTGCAGTTAACTGACAGGGGATTCAATTAAAGAGTACGGTCAAAACAGTTGTGATATTTTATTAAGTGGCATCATGCCAACAGGCAAGGAACTTCAAGAGACATGTCAGAAAATAAGGGTGCTGAGTGAGGGGCTCAGAGCAGCGAGGGTAGACATGTGTTATAGTTTCAGAGAACATCAGACACAATCAGGAAAAACTCAATCACACTTTAATTACATTTTTTGTCACTTATTTTGTAAAGAAAGAAAGAAAGAAAGAAATGCATTACATAAATGAACTACCAGTAGGGCAATTGTATATACTTTTTCTGTTAACACTTTACAGCGTGTCACTAATTATTGTGTATTTACATACTTAGTAAATACACATGCGTTTAGACATAATTACAATGTTATTATGCATAGTTACAATGTACTTAATGTGCATTTCTTTTGCACTTTACAACCCTAACCCTAACTATTTTCAAATACAGTGTTGTACTTACATATATTGTGCAAAAATATTTATACATAATTGGATTATGAAAACCCTGAATCCTACGTTGATAGTAGTAAGAGGAAGTTAGATTAATGGAGAAAGCCTGCAGGTTTGCTATGTAGGCACTAGCAGCTCTGAGCTCCTTTTTCTAATCTGAAAACGCCGGTGGAATCTTCTGAAGCTAGTGCAGGCAAGCAATTCTCATATGGGGATACAAGCTTGTACAAGCTTCAATTCCACTGGGTGAGAATGTTCTTTGCCTGCATTCCAAAAACTTTTTTTTTTTTTTTCCATATGTGCAAGTAAAAAAAAAGAAACATTTTCTTTTAAATGTAAGTCTGTATACAAAATGTCTACATTTTGCTGCATTCTTTTGTACAATTAAATGTCTTTTTATTGCTGTTTATAATTTGACAAAGGGCCTTTTAAGATTGTATGAAAGCTGATTTTAATTTGTGTATATTTATTAGCTGTTTTAATTAAACATTTTACTCTTCTTGTAAAAATAGTTCGGCTCTTTTTCAGTTTTCATTTGTTGTATTGCATTCTACCACACAACACATGTGCTGCAGAACAAACAATATATATATATATATATATATATATATATATATATATATATATATATATATATATATATATATAAAGACAGTTAGCAACAGAAAAGGAAAGCTACCAGTACGTGTAGAAGGGACCATATATCAAGTAATATGATTATCTCTAAAACACTTAGCGCTTTAAAAAGACTTCCAGGTTGTTCTCAGTTGTGTGAGGCTCAGGGAGTGCTTGGATACAGCATAGTGGTATTCTTTCAGAGAATCAGTCTGTACCCTAATACACTTTTCAGCTGTTGGTCTAACCTGCAGCTGCTAGGATCTGTACATCACCACCAATAGGAAATACCTCTCCTTCAGGAGCACAGTTGGGATTTTGTACCAACATATGTTCCTCAGTATTTTTTTTTAATGGCACAGCATTATTTGCTCACGAAAGTGCTAGGGCTGCTTGGCACCTCTTCTGCCTAGTCTCTCGTGACTGGCTAGGATGGAGACAAGCTCATGAATAATTATTATATATATAGGACAGGGCTGGTAAGCCCCACTCCTGATAGCATTATGATCATGCAATTCTCAGCATCTCATGTTACTTTGCAAGGTCTTACGAGAACCATTAGGTCTTAAGGACACACTGAAGAGAACACAAGCAGAAATGTTTGTCTACTTGACATAAAGTAGTGTGCAAATTTAATATAACGCCTCAAGATTTGTTATTTATATCCTTTATATACATACCTGCACAGAAACCTCTAGATGGGAGAAGTTCAATTTTGGGTCAGTACTCGGTGATATAGAAACAATAAGCACTCATGTGTGAATGTGTCAGACCACTTTGTGCTTTAATTAGGCATCTTAAACAACTTCTAAAAAGTCTCCTGCATTTTATCAGTTGTGACTATGTGTTTCTTTTCTCTTACTATTGTAAATAAATAGCATGTGCGGCTTATTAAAGCCATCAATTAAATTAGACCATCATTAATTTGCCTATTTTGACAATTTTCCAAGATTTTTAGTTCCAGTAGTTTGATTTCATATGCAGAACAAATCAAAACCAAAGAAGCAACAGGTGCTCAAATACATTTTCACACTACTGTAGTTTTTAATAAGTTTGAGCCAAGTCACAAGGACAATAATAATATACCACGAAATGTGTCACTTGATCGCTATGTTGTTTACTGCCCTTTATCTCAGATCTGATCCTCACTTCTCCAGCAGCTCATTTATTACATTTTGTTACAGTGCTTTTTTTTTATTTTTTGTAACATCAATAGTTTTTTTTTTTTGCATTTTTAAAACTGTTACATATTCGTTATAAAATGGAAAAATGTGAACATGGAAAAATCAACAAATAGTTCTGTGCTGATATCACATTTCTTAACTGTACTAATTGAATACATATAAGGTTGTAAATAGGAGCTTAATGACCCTTTAAATTATGAGTTAAACAAAAGATTTTTAATATGAGGTGACAGGGTGTTCCACAATCTGGAAGCCATCTGGAGAGAGAGAGAGAGAGAGAGAGAGAGAGAGAGAGAGAGAGAGAGAGAGAGAGAGAGAGAGAGAGAGAGAGCCAGTGAGCTTGTCTTTCTGGGTGTGGTGTGGGAATGGGGAATGTTACAATTGAAGGAGGGGGGTTTTGTCTGTCGTGACAGGGAAGAGAAGAAAAGGAAATATGACATTTCTTTATTGATATCAATCAATCGGCAGTCAAGAATCTTAAATAAAAAATAGGGCAGGGATATGTCTGAACCTGCATAACACAGTTGACCGGTTGGAGATTGTGTTAAATTAAAGTTATGAAAATGAATTTAATAGGAATTTATTACGTCCTAAAATATTTCTGTTAAACCAATCAGGGAGTGTGGCGTGCTCAGTGATAGAGCTGCTTCACAAATTATCTTCCTATGCAGCTATTTCTGTTCATCATTGTTGTATCCATTACATTCACACAAGCAAGATCTAAGTCTATGGACTTACTAAAGCTGACTTTGATTCTAACAATATTTTATCTTGCCGTATCCTGTAATGTAAAATTTTCCTAAATATTGTAAGGAAGTAGAAACAAATTAAATGAAGACAACTAAATCTGTGCGGATAAAACAAGATCTTTCCTTCCCCTGGGGTACGGCAGGGGAATGAAGCTCCTTTGACATGAGGTTAATTATCATATTTACAAGAGCTCAGCTGTTCGTTTGGAGAGACGAAAGACGTGGCACAAATAGAATGCATTTTCGTTTGAGAGAGTCAAACAAACATATGGAAGATGTTTACTAGTAGGAAATGTTGAATAATATATAAAACAGTCTTCCTTCATCTGCAGGGTGAAACAAAAAGGAACACTGGGTCAGGCAGCTGCTCAGAAAAACAATGCCTTATAGACCTACCTGTGAGAAATAAAACAGGGTTTAAGATGACTGTCATACTTTGATTCATTCCCTATGGTAATTGCAGAGATTTAATAATATCTGCTTCTACTTCTACACTGTTCTGAAACTCACTTGCATTACACATTGTTTTCCCTCCAGGTTAGATTTCAAATGCCTAGGGCGAAATTACCATCAAGGCATGTGACAGGACAAACATTGCTCCTCTAAGATCCTTATGCATGACAGGTGTCACTTTTGAAGTGCATGGCGAATGAAGAAGAACATACAGGGATGGAGTCTCTGTGGACAGTTATTTTTATTCCTGCTTCAACATACAGGATGTATGATTTGCTATCAGCTGCTGTACCTGTGCAAGTAGGCTAAAGCCAAAGTTCATAACACTTAAACAAAGAAAAAAATTTTTAAAAGTCACAAAATGTGATGTGTTCTTTATAAAAGCAAAGGGAAATCAATTCGGAAAGAAATTGAACTTGGAAAACAATCCTTTCAGCATTTTACAATATAAGGCTGCTTTTTTTTCTCCAATATCAAGTGCAATCCATTCACACTAATACTGTTAAACAGATACTGATTTAAACAGATTTAAAGTGTTTCCATCCTCACAGGTCTGAAGACAATGACTTTAATAACCTTCCCTATTCAGATTAGAGGGACAGTTGTGGACTGCTAATGCAAGGTCTTGTAGAATGAAAGCGACTGTTCAGTTGTCACCCCCATCCATTAATTTGTTTTAATTCCACCCCCTTCTGTATGCTCTGGACCATCATTTCCATGAACCACCAGGAGGGTATGCAAATAGGAAAAATGCATTAAATTACTGTCCAGGAACAGGGAGGTGACCTGATCCCAATTACTCAGAGACTCTAGCTAGGACTGTCACTTCCCATGCTCTTCACATGCATTTCTGTGCTTATTAAAAACCTCAGGCACTGCAGATACAACCTCGCCTCAAAACCAGTTGCCTGAGGCATCACCTTTCACAACCTGTCCACAAGTTTCTTTACCTCCGAACTGACAGCACAGGAGGGTTTCTCATCTACTGAGGCAACTCTGGACAGATGAAAAAAGCAGTGAGCCCCTACATCGCACAACACAGACATGAAAGAATAAAAGCTTCAACATAAACAATGCCAGTGATGTAGCGCTTGATATTACTGCTGTATCGAGATCAAGTACAAGCTTTCAATAGATAGACTTATTTATTCTGTCTGTGTTGGCTTTTCCCTTTTGGCTTTCAAAGCTTACTAAAAATAAAGAAGCAAAGAAGCAGCAATGTGTTCATAGTTACATTCAGCTCCCTGCCGGTAATACCTTCAGGTTTGTTTTATTTAGGGGCCATATAAAGCCCAAATACATAGATTGAAGTTTACCTTGGCAAATATGCACTTTAATTTTGCCATTTACTGCACCATGTTTCTAATAAATGTGTAAAGTTTTAACTTGGTGTTTTGTTTTGTTTTTTTAACTTCACTAGACTTTGCTGTGTATTTACAATTCATAGAAAGAGAACAGCAGAGTACAAGGCAGATGAACAGTGTATTTGATGTTAGCAGCAAAACCAACAGCGAGATTCATGAGTCCATTAGATAATTGTTCAAAGTGAAAGGCCCTTATTGTACAGTTTTTGCTACCAATTATACATGGGCTGGACTGTTAAAGATTCAGCCCTACCGGTAAATTGATTTCAAGCATAGTGCCATTCAGTGCTGTTATTACTAATTGTAATCTATAACTGTTATTATCATTAATAACAGTTTTATAGATTGCATATAATAATCACTTATATGGGATCCCGAAACTAAAATGTTAACTAATAACTGATTATTATTACCATTGGCTTGAACACAAAGAAATCTCAAAATACTTCTCTAATAATGAGTAGAATTAAATGAAAACTGTGCTTCACTGCCGCTGATTAAATTAATAGCTAGCTATCTCTATTGGAGATGTTTTGTAGAAGCCCTAGATGTGCATACAAGGCTGCCAGACCCCGATGTGTAGTGTAGTTGCTATGTGCCCTGGTTCCTCACTAGTGAATGCTGGATGTGTAGTGTAGTTGCTATGTGCCCTGGTTCCTCACTAGTGAATGCTGGATGTGTAGTGTAGTTGCTATGTGCCCTGGTTCTCATTGTGCCCTGATTACCACTTGTAGGAAATGGATGCCAGCCACCCGTAGTTAGATGCATCTTAACATGCATTTAGTCATTTACAAAGATATTATACGCAGCTTAAGGAAAGATGTTATTTAACCAGGATTATGTAAACAACAGCCTAAGTATACAGTTTCAATTACATGTACAGAGAAGTTTTGGTTAGATAGAAATAGCCTGTTTCTGTGCATTCATTAACCTTTTGTTTGTACTGTACTGTGGTATTTTGTATAAATAATTAGTCAGCTCCTTTTGCCTACTGATTTACTTTAAAAAAAAAGTGTGTGTGTGTATGTGTATATATATATATATATATATATATATATATATATATATATATATATATATATATATATCCCAATGGAAATGTATAATTAAATACATTTCTCGAAAACAAATAATTATAGGAAACCTCTTTTGTAGCAAAAGTTTTGCTTTTGTGAATGAGGAAAAGACGTTACAAGAAATACAATTATTTCAGCATTTATTTTGCAAAACTCCTAAAATGCTTGGCACCTTAAGGTTCCTTTAGAAATAAATTTGGCTTGATAATATTTTAGTGTTCTCTTACTCGCTGTTACACATGCATGTTCCTGTTACCGGATGGGACTAAAGGTGGGCTTGAAAAAAGGGTAACACTTTACATGAAGTGTCTCTAATTACTGTGCATTTACATTGTAGTTACTTAGTAAATACATGTGTACTTATACATAATTACAATGGTATTACACACAGTTACAATGTACTTAATGTGTAAATCTTTTTGCTAGACATATTTAAGTACATCACAAAAAAGTTAGGGTTATGGTTATGGTTATATCATGCAAAACTATTTACACATTAATGTACATTGTAGCTTTGCATAACAGCATTGTAATTATGTTTAAGTACACATGTATTTACTAATTACTATGTCAATGCACAGTAATTAGAGACACTTCATCTAAAGTGTTATTGATAAAAGGAACAAACCTCCCACCTCACCCCGAGCATGTAGAGCTGGCTGCTCTACTCTGAGCCTGATGTAATTCGCAGCTTTGTTCATTGCAAATGCTGTATAAAGGTATCTGATATTGACAACTGCAAGCAAAGTTAAACATCTTCTTACTTGTAAATTAGAACATAAGAGGCCTGCTTCATAACAGGTTTATTATGTTTGTCGCCTAAAGGTACAAACAATCTATCAATCAATCAAAACTTTTATTTATCCAGATGAGTCAATTGAGAATCCATTCTCGTTTACAATGAGGACCTGGCAAGAGGCTCACACCCCCACAGACATCCAACACAATAAATAAGGAACATAATCAATCATAAAACATAAAACTCAGTGGGTACAGATGTCACTTATGAATAAATACATGATTTGTTTATTTAGCAGACGCCTTTATCCAGGGCGACTTACAGAGACCAGGGTGTGTGAGCTATACATCAACTGCAGAGTCACTGACAACAGTGTTTCATGAAAGACAGAGCCCAAGGAGGTTAAGTGACTTGTTCAGGGTCATGCAGTGAGTGAGCCAGGATTTGAACCATGGACCTCTTGGTTATAAGCCCTTTCTTTAACCAATGGACCACACAGTCTCCAGGTCCTTTTGTTTTTAAAGTTGGTCATTTTAAAGTTATTTCATCATGAAAAAATACATATATTAGAAACATCCCCAGTATTGTTGCTATCATTAGCCCTGCACTGTTATTTTCAGTCAGACTGTTGCTTCCTTTCTCCATGTTAAGTGGTATGCACCCCACGCAAATAGCTTTACAGGCCCTCATTAGTGGTTGTGTCAGCATATAATGACTATAATGACAATGTTAACCCACGAGTGCCTTTAGAACTACATTTTAAATGTAAATGAATGTCAGACTCACAGGATAAAAAAAGAAGAAAAAGAAGAAAAACCACACTGACGTAACACTGGTTCTCACTTGGGAGGGCAGCATCAGATATGGATTCCTCCCTCCCTCCTTCCCTCAAGACTGGTCTAGAGGTGGCTGCTGAGCATGTGTGAACCCTCTGTCCTCTCTTTGAATCAACTAGTTTGTATTTGCCTACAGTTATTTATTTATGAAGGTAATGAGGCTCTATGAGAGTGTAATTTTCTTTGGTATTCATTGAGCAGATAAAAAAATAGTGTGTGTGAAACAGACACCAACACCTTTAAGCCAAAGAGGCTGAGTAACACTTTGTACCAGATGATAGAAAACAGGCCAACATTTTGGTCAGCTTCGAAGCGATGGGAAAAAAAAAAAAAACGCATCCCAGACAAGACAAAAAAGCATCTCAGATCAGCTTCGGGTTTCTAAATCCATCAAAACTCATCTTTTTTTACTATATTATTCCCCTATTAAAATGTTAAAAGAAATATAAAACAGCTTGACGTGTCTGTCCTTTTTTTCAATTTGTGGAAACAAAGTTTCAGTCCCACTGCACCTGTGACTACAATGTTGTAGTCATGTGCTCGATTTGTAAAAGCCACTAACAGTTATCTTGACCCTTCATATCTACAGAGCTAATGAACCACTAAGCTTTAAAAACAGCAACAGCTGCTCCAACAAATCTGCAGACGCAACTGGGTAATTAAAAGAACTTGCCAAGGCTGTGCATTACGACACATACTTCAATGTAGCAGAGACATGTACAAGTAAAACACTCTGTACTAAATTGCTAGCTACTAACAAATACAATGCAGTCCATCACTATTTAAAAGACTATTCCTTTTTCAACACAATTAAGGTTCAATTCATGAAGTTCACCTTGTAATGTTAGAAGTACAGGATCATGGGTTAATGCACCAGCCTTTCACACCTGGAGACCTAGGTGGGGATAATCCCAGTTCAGCTCCAAATATTTGGAATTCGATGGCACCATATGAGGTTGATCCCTGCAGTGGCATGTTGGTGGGGCTGTGTGGAAGAGGGTTATGTTGGCACAGCTGGTGCTTTGAGCAAAGAGAGGATTTTAGTCTCCAGTGCTGTCAATGCCAACCCAGGACCTTCAAGGAACACCACAATTCAACAAAAACAAATAGATAGATACAGTGTTCCCTCATGATAAGACAGCTCCCCCCAAAAAATATTGTTATAAGATAGAACACAAATCTCATACCTACAGCTCCCTGCTACAGAGTTAGGGGGTGGCACTATAGATAGAAAGATAAATAGATATAAATTATAGACAGGACAGAAGAAGGAGAAATCCAGAGAGAGATACCTACCCTTCTGTCAAAAAAAGCCTAAGAACCCCGAAGGTCACGCGTAGTTGGAAGCCACCTGTCAACTTCTAAAATGAACTTAAATATTATCTTTGGAAGACTTATCTTCCTGGCAAGCAAAGCCTAATACAAAACAAATCATTTACATCTCGAAAGGGATTCCAATGCAAACCGAAGCTTCTGTTTCTCATCCTATGCCAAGAACGATGCAAGGGGCTGTTGGCATGGTTTCATATCTGAGGCAGGGATGAAAAGAGGATATCATGTTTTGGCAGTGTTTTGTGATCACAGCAACAACAACAATAAAACAGAAATAATAGAGATAAAGGGTTATAATAATAGTTATATTATTAAAAGTAATAAGTATTATAAATAAAACCATTATTATTATTATTATTATTATTATTATTATTATTATTATTATTATTATTATTATTATTATTATTATTATTATTATTATTAGTGTCATTTTCAGATTCATCACATTAGAAGTAACTCTTATTCCTGTATTCTTGTCATTGCGACATTCCAAGGTTGAACCACAGTCCTAGTTCTGTCCCCAAGGATTAACAAGAGCGTATCTGGGAAAGATATCATAAATAAGTACAACAGCAGCTGGATAATACACTGTTCTGGATTAGGATGGAATTTTCAAAGTAGGTGGCACCAATCAGGCTGTCCCATAGAGAGCTGGAACTACAATATCCCTTACCATTTCTCCTACTGATATTATGACAGTGCGAGTGGATTTGACTTTAATTAGGAATGTAATGTGTTAAATAATGGGCAAGGAATCAATACTAGCAGCACTGGAAAGAGATCTCCAGGGTGAGAGTGTGAGATGTATGAGGGGTAGATATACAGAATACAGTTAACTAGCATGTGGAAAAAAAGGAACTGAGTGCAGGACAAATGGACTGGCCTTTCTTTCTAAGGGCTAATTGGTAATGTATCAATTCCAAGCAATTAGTATTGCTGTAAGATTATACCAGGTCATTTTATATTATTTAATTTCAAACCTAGCATTAACCTACAGACAGTTATTACAGGGCAACAACACACAATTTCAGGTAAGAACCTTATTAATTACTTTGTATTACTGGCCATTGTATATTGGCAACTCACCACAACAGAGCATTTTTCTAAATATGACAAAAACTCAATTTTCGGTCTCTGGCAAGACATAGAATGGCTTCGACATCTTAAGAGATTTGGTTAAAGTATCACCGCGAGTTGATGTAATGAGGACAACGAAGAGGACGAGAGAAAAAAGCAAACAATGCAGGAAAACGTTTGGTTATTATCATATCACTGGTTCCCTGAAATAGAAATGTAACCATTAACCATTTGGTACTTGAAAGCAAACTGGAATATGGTTTCCTCAAATGTCAGTGGTATGCTATCTTAGGCTGTGATGATAGATAGCCAGTGATTTAGACAATAAGCAGTAAGCAAAGCTAAAACAAACATCTACCCAGACATTGTCTCAAGGGAAAGGGGAAGACAATGAGATCTAATGCAGTTCTGCTGGTGCCTTTTAATCATACGCTTGCTACTGGGCACTTTGGCACTGACCGCTGAAGAATGGCTCTCAAAACCTAGTCAATATTATTATTAACTAAACATAAACTGGAATGCATGACACACAGTACAGGCTAGTGAAACTAAAAAAAAAGTGACCCATTTAACCCAATTAAAGAAATCTCTGTTGGTGACAGAAGATCCAGCAGCCTTAGCTAGATAATTTATTAATAGCATTGTTATATGTTTGTAGCCTCCCCAGCTTTAAGATGTCAGTAAGATTGAGTACTAAGAACATTGTTTATGTTTAATAGCAGAATATGATATTACACTGGTTAATACCCGGGCTTGTCAAAACATCTGCATATATTTAGTATGCATGGTAATATCTTTTAAAATGATATTGATTGGTTTTTGTACTGCTGTTGATGAAGTGTCGAGCAGTAGTATGCTGAACAGTACCGGTTTTGTGCTCATATGTTTGAAGTCTTTTGCTGTTATGATATGATAAATCCAATCTGCATCAGAAGCACAAACAGAACACTATCTTGTAATTCTTCTAATGAATCACCATCGATCGACAATGATCCCAATATGTATCCAGTGAGACTGATGAGGATTAATAACAACTGACTTGGAAGCATTAGAAATGAATGGCCATTAAACTAGCTTGTATGTTTCCCTGATAGATATCCTAAAAGGATGAAGCAGAACAGCATAAGGAGTTGAGTAATTCTGTACCATGTTCCGTGGTTATTATCACTGCATTTCATTATGTAACTGGCAATGCCCACTGAATCAACTGTTAATGATTAATTGAGGTCAATTTTAATGATCTAAACAGGGGCAGATCATCATGCTGATGTTTCGCATGCAGGGGTATTTATTGATTTATTGGGGTATTTAATAGCATAACACAATATCAATAGAAAGACTGAGTTGACAAAGCCATTCATAGTAAATGACAACCCAGAGAAAAAAGCCTTTGCAAATCACTCACTTCCTTTGCTTTCTTACATTTATGTAAAGTGTCAGCTTTCTCCAAACTACACTTCTATCCAACCCAAACTTGTAAGGCTTTCTGTATCATATAATAAGGAACCATGAACAGCTGTTTCCACAGTACATCTTGCCTTAAAGTAACTCTATCCATTAACCCCACTCCAGGCCTAATTGAGGATCAATGGAGTGACCATTTTAGCCATTTCTAAGTAGACCAGAAGGAAAACACTGGTACTTTTGAATATCTTGGATTCAATTATTTTATCCAGTTTGGGCTGCTTGAACACAGAATCTAATTTTCACCAGTCAGTAGTTTTTAAACCAAGCCAGAGGTTTTTTGAATCTGATACTTTTCTCAAGCAGAATTGCTGGAAAACAACATTTACAAGTTGTTGTGGGGAGTAGAGTGGTTAAAACAGTCTCCACTTTATCTGCGCTGTTTCACTGTCCGATTCACATGGCCATGTCTGTGGCCTTCAGATCGCAAGGCACCAATTTAGTGATTTTACAAATGATAATTGTTCCATTACATCCAAAACTCTCTTATAATTGATATATATATATATATATTATATATATATATATATATATATATATATCCGTCTGGTCTTTTTTTTTTTGCATTTTTTAATTACAACCACAAATTAATTTGATGTCAAATAATGTAGCTCAGGAATAACATTTTAGCTTATAAATTCTGTGTGAATTTCATTATGACAGTGACGTTAAAATAATGTCCTCAGATTCTAAATGAATTTGTATTGCATATGATAGGAAGGCCAGCTGTTCCACTAACCCTATATGGACTTGCAGCAAGGATTGTTTTAGCGTGTTGCAGTCAACAGTACTGCCCTCTTTCCATGCACTAGTGAATTAAACAGGTAGATTAACACACAGACTTCTTCAGTAGTATTCCAGCTACAAGGTAGTTTATAACATGCAACACTTTTTTTTTGTTTGTTTAAGTGTGGAGTTTATTAACTGATTCATAATACTGTGCATTACAAGTCTCCTTTATATCGACAGAAACTAAGAAGAAGTGAGGAAAGAGGTATTAGTGTAATATCGTTATCACTTTAGTGTGCTTCACAGATCAGCACCAAACATTTTTCTTTCACAGCTAACGTGAGTGGGTGCCAGAGCAAGCCAAAATGAAGAGGCCAATCTAATTTCAGAAAGCGATTCGAGAGCTGACTTGGCTCCCTTCCTCCTGGATCAGACAAATGCCTGGTCTGTTCGAGCTGAAAGCACACTGGTAATTATCCTAGTTGATACAGCTTCACTGGTAATGGCAATGTGGTCATAAATATAAACCAAACCAAGATTGTCTTTTGTTCATAAACAGGGATTTAGAGATGCTGTGGGAACCCAACATAAAGCTTGCATAGCTGAATGCTGCCATTCATTCAAGTAAAACCATGTTCCCAAACAACTGGAAACATATTCCCCGGGTTTCTGCAGCACGTTTAATATTAGCAGGGCTTTAGAAGGCTGCACTTGGGAATGACAGATTTGCAGCGTGCATGGCACAAGCTGCCTGGCAGCTCACAGTACATGACTTCTGTTTGACTCTCTTGATTTCCTTGCACATGTTCATGTTTGTATATTCGCCTGGGTTGAAAGCTGAGCAGACAGACGCACAGACAGGCAGGCGCATGAACTGTAAACAGTATATCAGCTATATAACTTTAACTTCTTAGACATTTTGTCAGACATCGATAAACACATTGCTATCGGAAAGGGTTTCTACCACATTTCTCTAGTTCTCCTCCTATACTGTTCTCTACTGTAGTGTGCCGAATGTACACAGCAGTATTTTTACAGTTAGTCATGAAGGTATCCAGCCAGCTTAACACTGTTATAAAAGCATAAAACTAAAGCCTGAAATATAACATCATTTTTTCAAAATTATTGTTCTGTTTTATAAAAGTTCTAGCGATTTGTTTTCTGTACACGTACACAGTGAGAGCCAGCTAAGGACAGACAGACTAATATCAAGATAGGTACATACTGTTTAGGAATGCTCTGAGTGCTTTGTGTATTTGTACTCCTTAACGCACCCCTGCTTTGAGTTCAGTTATCTTACTCTATTTATTTTATGATCATATGAAATTTGTTTTTTAAAAAATCTCCTCAACTGCCCTGAATCCCTAAATTCTCAGGAGCCATGTGAAGGGGAGCTGTGTACATATATTGACTAGTTTGTAGCTTTGATACGGCCAGCTGTTATTTCGCAGTGATACTAATGATAACGGCCGAGGCCTGGGGGTCACGGGGCTTGTGGGTCCCTCTGGTGTTCATCTTGTGGGATCAGGCCTCGCTGCACAAGGCGAGAGTTCACATCACAGTGCTTCCTTTCTTAAACACATAATTGGCCTTATTGATGTATAAAAGATATCCCACAGAAGAGCAAAGTGAAATGTCATTAGGAGGAAAGTCAGAATTGCTCATGAGTTCTCTGTGAATAAATAGCATTAATAAGCTATCCCCTGGAGTTCCATCCACTGCATGCATTATTTCATAAAAGTATCATTAGCCCTGAAAATCAGTGCTGTAATTTAGAAGAAAAAAAAAAACTTCTTGCCATGCTATTGTACATAGCACTGCATCATTATTATTATTATTATTATTATTATTATTATTATTATTATTATTATTATGAAAACCATGTGTACAGGCACTTGGTGTGCTTATAGAGCTACTCTTCTGTGCCCACTAAACAGAGTGTGGAATAAACAATTCATTGTAATTAAATATGGAAAACAAGAACATTTGCACTTGCAAAAGTTAGATAACGGACACCAGCAGCTGCTGCAATGCAGAGTCCTTTTCTACTATATTTTATTCTTTGTGGCCCACTAGTGGAGTAGAGAAGTAGAGACATAGAGATGAATGTAAAGAGAGGAAGATAAAGAAAGCCTCACTCCTTTCAAGTTTGGTGTATGGATTTTTAACAGTCAGAAATAAGAGAAATTCACCATTAAATCTAAATCCTGTACCATAACTATTGACTGCTGCCAGCTTCTATAGTTCTAATATAAAATTGAATTTATTCTGTATAATTACACTGCCAGAAAAAGGGATGGATTTTTTTTCTTGTTAAATTAAGGTTTTCTCTTTGTGTTACCATGGGATTAGTAGTTACCTGTTTTTGCACTGTTTTGTGTGTGATCCAGTAACACTTATTATTCTTTCTGTACATAATTTCAATAAGTACTGGATCATATTTTGTGTTCATTTCAGTCCATGTCAGTATTACACAACGAGAAGCATTGACAATGCTAAGAGATCTTGAATACAGTCTATAGCTCTTCAGCTCCTGTTGTTTGGTTGTCTCTCTTTACTGTATGTATCATGATAATCATGATAATCATGTGTCAGTTACTACAAAACTTAACAGGGCCTTAGTACAAAATAGTGATACAGTGTACAAAATGCAACAGCAAGAAGAACACAAATCACCCTCCCCACACTAATGCATAAAGGAGGCTGTCAAACCTTTGATCCAAAAACTATACAACTACGGCACTACTTCCACTGGCTAACAAGCATACAATAATTCAGCTGAGAAGTTGTTGTACTCTCTCTCTCCCCACATCCATTCTGCTTCATCACTGGAGTTTGATAGTTTCCCCGGGAGAAGAACCACAGAACACAATGTTAGTCTGCTGCCAGAGGCCCTGTGTGATACCACACCCTTATCTCAAAGGTGCGACATTTCATAAGAGGGCTGGGTTTTTGTGGTTTCACAAGACAGGTGCCTGCGTTAGGACAGGTCTCTACCAGTGGTATGTTTCCAATGTATTTCTTTTACTTGTAAGTGTTTCAGTGAAGTAAACGTCTAAAATACGTAATTAACAAGTAATTTTGAAACTTAGCCATGCAGCTTCTGTATCTTTTTCTTTTGACAGTAGGTGCATACTCTTCCAGGTTTACTTTCTGTCTGTTTTTGATAATTTAAAACAGACTGTGCAAGAAAGAAGGATGTGAGACTGTGACTGAGAGTCCAGCCCCCAATGTATATTTGTGCTCTGTTTATTATGATTTATTGTATTACACCAGCATATGATGGCAGAAAGCCTGTATTGTTATTATTTGTGGTGTAGACAAAAAGTAGCTGCCATTTGTATTGTTTATTTTGTTGTATCTCTCGTGAGAATGCATGACTGCCGGCTCAGTAATTATTGAATTAGCTGACAGTCACGCAGACCAATCTAAACCTGTGTAGAATGCAACCATCTCCAGACTGATTGATTGTTGTTAATCTGGAGATGGTCGCATATAAATGGAGACCACGGCTTTTGCAATGGGGAGTGGAAAACAGACGTGTCTGACTGTCTGTCTGTCTGTCGAGAGAGAGATAGAGACAGACAGACAGACGCACTGTTAATACGATTGTTATTCTACACACCCTGCCTGCCTACTTACCTTCCTGAAGGGTTCTCTCTTTCATATGTTTTGTGTGTGTTTACTTGGGCCAATGTGCCCTTTTTTTATTGTAAGTGTATTATTGTTAAATAAATAGTGAGCGCTGTATCGTTTTATATTTACCCCGCAGTTGATGTGTGTGTTACCTTTACTTCCTGGTCTAACGTCACCCACAACAGCCAACCTGCCACAGTGCCGTGAAGGTTCTCTGAACTACCTGTATTTACTGTTGAAAGTGAATTCTTTATGAGTCCACGGATATCAAAGCAATGGGGATCAAAGTCGTTTTAATAAGCAAACCCACAGTTGTTAGAACTTGCACTTTCATGTATCATGTGTTCCTTAGTTTCTTAATTGTGTGCCTTTGCTTGGGGGAGACACTTAAGATATGAATCTACATTGTCATCTTATATCTTTTCATCTGTTAGTATGTACACCTTTGTAAAACAAAAAAAAATATCCTGAAAAAATACTTTTCATTTTGCTTGCTTCCTTCGATGAAATGTGCTTGTCCTTAGACTAATGGTTCTGCCTTATTTAAGTTGAAAGCAGTGTGTGCTTGGCATATGTTTGCTATGTATCCTGAAATTCCTTAGAACATTAATAGTTTCTGTGATCCATATCTGAGATTTGAAACGGTCATTATGGGATTACCCTTCAAAGGGAAAACTCTTTAGCAAGTCTGCTAAACAAATGAAAGCAGGAGCCCTGATATGAAAGAGAAGCTTGAGGTGATAGATCCCTACTAAAGGTTTGCTGCAGTATAGCATGGTAAAAGCATAACAAACTGTAGTAAAGCATAGTAAAAGCATGATAAAGCATATGCAAGCATTGTAATTTTTGCATTGCTGAAGATGAACTAAACAACAATAACAAGAGAGGTACATCAGCTCTTTAATGGAGCTAAGCTGGCAAACTGTTTATTTCTCAGTTCCTACGTATTTCAAGTGTGCTTAAATAATAATGAATGGTTATTGTTTGTTATCTAGAGCTGGAACCCCCTTACTGTAGCTGAGGTAATGCAAAAAAAACGAAGCAATATGAAATGTTCTATACCTTACATAAGAATCTCAACAATAGTCTCTGTGTTTCATCTGCAGATCCTGTAAATAAAACTGCCTATACATTCCTTGGTAAATCTTCAGATTAATTACACTGTCTGCTTCCTTGTCTTTATCTTTTTTGTTTAGTGGTAACTTGAAACTAGGGCACCCCGCTGCCTTCAGGACTGTCTCTTTTTGTTTGTTTTTTAGTTGTTTTTTTTGTCTTTTTTTCTTATTTAGTCATTGCCAACGTTTTTTTTACCCAGGTTTTCTCCCAAAGTTGAAATGCCCAATTATTAATTAACCACCGCAACCCCCCCCCCCCCCCCCCACCCCCCCCCCCGGAAGGACAACACAGATCTGAATGTCTCCATTGCAAACCCGCAGACACCCTACCAGCCACCGGGGGAGCTGGTGCGCGGTGAATCACGGATTGCCCTGCCGACCTAAGCCCTCCCTACCCGGGCGGCGCTCTCCCAATTGTGCCACCCCTAGGAACCCCCGATCTCCAGGCTATAGGGCGCATCCTGCACTCCATGCGAAGATTCTTTACTAGGTACGCCACACGGGAGCCTCAGGACTGTCTTTTTTGACAAACATTTGTAATGTATATAATTATTTGCTATGTGAACTGTGCTTCCCACTTCCCACTTCATTTGCATGAAAAGCACACACGAGCCGTTGGATCTGACTGATTTTCAGTTACATCAAATCACTTGTATTTAACTAAAGGCTCCAGGAATCACATGCAGTGAACTGGAGAAGCTGCCTTAATTGCCTGTGCCATGCCGTCTTGTCATTTTCTCTCTTCAAACATTATAGTAATTAAAATAGCTGGCAATTACAGTGCACAGACCCTGTTAAGGAACAGACAAAAAACAGTATTGCTCATGGGCCCCCTAGTGGACACATGCATGATTAAAATGTAATGATAATGGTGTGGTTTATGACAGGATAATATATAAGGATATTGTATGTAATACAACTACTACTAATAATAATAGCTTTACTCCATAACTATATGAATGTTGTCTACAGCTTCACATTATAAAAACTATTAATCACATTGTAAAGATTTACTGGAATGATATACTGTTCAACTTAACATTATGCTTATTATTGTTTTGAATGTTTCTGTTTGGTTTTAGTATGCTGGTAATCTCAAATCAGGTTAATTGATGACATGCTGGCATCAGTTAGAAAACATTAAATACAAAAATGTATATAATTTAAAACAAAGTTAATGTGACCTGCTGCTGGATCTTACAAGCCTAGAAGAGCAGTTCTGATGCAAACCTGGGCTGTCCTTCACTCCATACAAAAGGTGCTTGTTATTTATCATATTCAAATTCACCTCCTTCTCCAGGACTTGGTTCACTCCAGGGTTTCCACGGATCTAGTGCATGTTCTGGAATGGGGGAGCGGTGTGCTTTGTGAGTTCATTCAAGAACGTTCTTCTTAATAAAAGCAATCACTCTGTGCTAATGATCTACAGCACTGCTCCTCTTATATAAAGCATAGCATCCGCTGGTCGGATCAGCAGGATCGTTACAGGGGCAGTGTTTCACAAAATCAATTTGCTTTCTTTCTCTCCATCACAGGCATTTCAGAGCAGATAGATTTCTGTCAGATTTCTTATCTTACATGTTGTTTACAAGCTAAAAAGCGGAGGAAATTAACTTCTTTTAAATGCTGCTGGCCCGATAAAATGTTTTCAAAATGTATTACAGGACCACAAATTACAGGCGAGCACACTAAAAGCAGCGTTAACCATTATTCTACATCAGCTCAATGCCATCATTCATTTGCCATCCTAATTGAGAGGACAGTTTGCACAACCAGCAGTTTCAAAGCAATTTGAACAAAACTGCTGCTGTTAGTGCTTTGGAATAAATACATACACACACACTCACACATAAACACTCACACATAAACAAATAAAAGGATTTTTACACTCTGGTCAAGCTTGAAGATAATGCAGCTGTAGCCTTTTCCTCTAATTCGCCCATTCACAAAACAGCATCTCGGTCTAGTTTATATAACTGTAGCAGTCTTCATATCATGATTGCTAATAAATTAGCAGTGTACAGTGTGCATTAGTGCCGCAATGATTATTCACGACATTTACAGACCTTAATTAATATTTTTTATAATCAATTAATCGTACTGTATCTCCCTCTTAAATGTACCATTAGCCTGAATATTTCATTGGGATTCAAAGTTTGTGTTTTGAAGTTGTCAGTGAATCTATGCTGCATGCTTGGTCCCTTGTGTTTTATTAACTGTCATTTGGGCTTGGCACTTTACCCAGAGGGTTATTGAACACACTTCGAATGTTCAACTTGATTAAATACTTCACTATATTAGAAATGTCCCTGTTTGGAATAGTGAAGTCATAAGACTAATGTATTATCTAGTGGGTAAACAACTATCATTTGACAAATTCAAAATCGTGTCATTAAACTTCTGGATGGCGTTTCAGTTGTACGTACTGTGTGATAAAGATTTTAAAATGTTTTTTTTAAAGATTTATTTAGGTTGGTGATTCTTAATGTTTTGCTATATCTGCAGGCTACACTACAACAGTTATCGTATAGAGGGTGTTAAGTAGTCTCTGTGGTTCCGTTTGGAAAACCTTTAAAAAGACTCACTGGAGATTGCATGCTGCCTAGCTTAGGGACCCACCCACCTCTCCAGGTTATTTAGACAAACTGGCAGACCACAGGATGGAGCTGTTTTTTTTTATTAGTTTAGTAAGATTTTAGTTTTAGTTTTAGTTTGATTTTCATTTAAGCAAAAATGATCAAACATTTTTTTGTAAAGACCTTACAAAGGCCCCAGAAAGATCACCAAAACAGGGGACTGTCAGAATTCTGTGCAAGAATAATATTGATAGAGCAATCCTTTATAATAAGTCATGACTTACTAACAAAGCTGTCACAATACAGCCACGAGTAAACACATTTCATTTGATAACTTTCTTTTCGGCTCTACCAAAGAGTGATATTGTAAGTTTCAAGGGAGCTTCTTATCTCTTCTTCTTCTCTCTCTCTCTCTCTCTCTCTCTCTCTCTCTCTCTCTCTCTCTCTCTCTCTCTCTCTCTCTCTCTCTCTCTCTCTCTCTCTCTCTCTCTCTCTCTCTCTCTCTCTCTCTCTCTATGCAAGGATCCCAGATGTACTGTAGGCCCTTGTTTGCAATGAGTGATTACCTCATACCTAATTAAACCTGATTCAATCAGTCCACATGCAAAACAAAAAATTAAAAAGAAATACATACATGCACAGATCAGAAGCTGAGTGCCAGTTGTGTGATGACTGATGACTCTGTATTTGTGTCTTGTTTTAATCACAGGCCCTTGTATTACCGGTGCTGGAAGTCTGATTGAAATTGCAGGGGTGGGTGTGCCCCAGGCTGTCCCCAGTGACAGCTACTCCCTCTGTGGATACAGAGAAAAAATTCATCAAACAGAAATCATTAAATGGAGCAGATGGGGCTTGGTGTTTGCCTGCTGCGTGGAATGCCTGGAGATGATGGGCATCCGGGGAGAGGAAGTGTCACTAAGCAAACGGCAATTGGCAGGCTAGCAAAAGAACAGTTTCCTTTGCACCATTTCTTTTTTTTCTAGATAATCTATTTCTACATGTGTGTGTGTGTGTGTGTGTGTGTGTGTGTGTGTGTGTGTGTGTGTGTGTGTGTGTGTGTGTGTGTGTGTGTTTGAAAGTGGGGACTGTTTAAAAGCTGTGTCTCTGTTTATAAGTGGGGACTGTTTGAAAGCTGTGTCTCTGTTTATAAGTGGGGACTGTTTGAAAGCTGTGTCTCTGTTTATAAGTGGGGACTGTTTAAAAGCTGTGTCTCTGTTTATAAGTGGGGACTGTTTGAAAGCTGTGTCTCTGTTTATAAGTGGGGACTGTTTGAAAGCTGTGTCTCTGTTTATAAGTGGGGACTGTTTGAAAGCTGTGTCTCTGTTTATAAGTGGGGACTGTTTGAAAGCTGTGTCTCTGTTTATAAGTGGGGACTGTTTGAAAGCTGTGTCTCTGTTTATAAGTGGGGACTGTGTGAAAGCTGTGTCTCTGTTTATAAGTGTTTCTTATACTTAAATGCATATTACATTTCCACTTCAAACTAGAAAAAAAACATTCTCACAATAAACAAGCCAGTTCAAAAAACTAAAACACAAATAGCAGTTTTGAACTGCATGTGCAAAATATGAGTCACACAGGTGTTGGAAGCAGATGTCATTGTGCTCTAATGTTATTATTTTTATTATTATTATTATTATTATTATTATTATTATTATTATTATTATTATTAGCAGTGACACAGTTATAGGCATGGGTTATATAGATCCAAGCTCTTTCTCAAGTTGCTAGATGTGCTTGGCTGCACCTGAGGCTTTTGTTGTATCAATATAACCCATACCTTCTGGTGACTTACTTCTTCCTTATATGGTACTTCACAGCACATAATCTGAGATTTGGATCACATAGGGTGAGTTTTAAAGTGTTAAGAATCCAGCAGATGGTGTTGGTGTCTATTCTTGTGTATATACACCAACACCATCTTCGGGCTAATTGTGTCCAAACTGGGGCTATACAGGGGTTGTATATAAAGTATGGGTTGAATTGATTGAAAATATAATTGGAAACCTATTGCGGTTTCGTATCATTGTGAACTGTGTGTTATTGTTTTATCGTCAGTTATGTGTATGGTTAAATGAAGATTACATAAAAGAACAGCATCCAAAAACAAAACAAAAAAACATGTGCTACCAATCTGAGTGAAAGTGCTACATTTATTCCTGGCATTAATAAGGAGTAAAGGAATGTTGTTAATTAGCATTGTTACTTCCATCCGTGCAAAAGCCTGACAATTTGGATGTAAATATACCAAGCAGACAAACACAGAATGAGTACAGGTGCTATCTCGCATGAGGTCCATCGTAAACATCAAAAGAACACCTTTGACATTTCAGATAACTTGCAAATGATGATGCCGAAATATATTTTACCACTACAAAGGAAGAACAAAAGAACAAACATGAAAGAGAAATCGAGACATTTGACAATTAATAAAACATGTTCTGCTGAATACACTACAAAGACTTCTTTATGCTGCAGTGAAAAGAACCAACAGTGTACATAATGCACTCTGAAGATGCATTTACTGCTGTATCAAGATATACTTTTCAGTATCAATGTCATGGAAAGCCATTGGAAGTTCAAACGGTAGCATTCTTTATTGGCTGACCCAAGCAGCGTTTAACTGACACTGATAAGGCAACTGAGTGCGCAGAGGTCTTGCGTGGGCTCAGATATTGGTGAAAGCTGAGTTGGGACACTGTTACTCTCATTTGTAGTTTGATGTCTCCATTTCTGTTTGGATGTTAGCGGCTCAGCAGTCACCTGACTTGGCCCTGGAATGACCAATAGAGGTACTGGCTTCTGCAGGGTGTCTGTGTGTGTGGCTGAGTGAGTGTGTATTTATGTATAGGCATGAGGAGGGGATGTATTCATGGAAACTGAAATGGAAATGGAAGTCCCCATCTGCTTTGCCCACGGTAAAGATCCCACAGCATTTGTCTAAGCAGAACCTAAGTCTCAACTCCTCTGTTCTTCTGACCAAACTAGATGAGGTGTCTTCCCAGTTCCACCATCTGCTGAACCAGTGGAATTGCACCAGTAATTGTTTTATAAAGGATGAATAACTGGCAGTTGAGTATATAATGCAAATATAACCAGA
Source organism: Polyodon spathula (assembly GCF_017654505.1). Taxonomy (NCBI): domain Eukaryota; kingdom Metazoa; phylum Chordata; class Actinopteri; order Acipenseriformes; family Polyodontidae; genus Polyodon; species Polyodon spathula. The sequence continues at coordinate 1,582,392 of NC_054554.1, forward strand.
ACAAGAAATCTTGTTCCAACACGAGAACGTCAAGAACTTCAGTCTCCTTCTGAAGCGAATTGAGACACCTTCTTGGAGGATCTTGATTGCAGGTGCTTTTCTTAGTGTGGATTACATTGAGCTAGACTGTGCTTAACTGATCACATGGCATTATGTGGCAAAGTTTCTTGATCTGATGTTTAAGTCTTTTCAGACAAATTCTTAAGACCGGTAACATAATCATTTCTAAAACAGACAAAATCAGTACTTAAAGTATTGCTGCTTTAATTCCCCAATTAAAAGATGTACAACTGTCGCCTGAGCCTTTTCCATATGTCTGTATTGCAACGCATAGTCTACACCTAGACCTACAGTGCAGCTTTTAATCAGGCAAGTTTCATTCTTTTTGCAGTCTGTTAGATCATACGAGCATGGCGCAATGAATATTCTAAAACATATTCAATCCCTTCTCAGAAACATACAGGAAAGGTACAGATGAGTGTCTGCAGAGGGATAGTGTGTTTATCCCATGGGATGCAAGACCACATTAACTCAAGACATCTGTCAAAAAAAGAAAAACATCATTTAGATATTCTTTTTAAACTGTATGAGCTCAGAACATTGGTTATAAGACCCCACAATGGAAATCAGGGAACAGTTGTCAGATATCAAACACTTACAATTGTGACAGCCTCAGTCTTGAAATCTGAGGCGCCTAATCATAGGGTATATATTGATTTTTCTTTCATATCCTTTTCTAAAACATCTATGTGCTATACAATGTGTGGGTGATTATTATCAAAGAATAGCAGTTTATAAAAAATAAAAAAATGTAATGATTTGTTATAACTTTGTGTCTAGTAACTGCAGTATATGGTGTCTAACAAAGGCCTTACTTACATGTATTTACGTATTGCAGTGGCATATTGATTATTATTATTATTATTATTATTATTATTATTATTATTATTATTATTATTATTATTATTATTATTATTATTTTCAAAAGTCTTAATAACATCATTTAATACACCTTTATAGTTACTTTATTGGTTGTTTAAAAAATACCTTTTTTGTTTTTTATTCAACAAGCTGCAAATAACAACCAGCATAACGGGCCAGAACCAGTGCCCAACCCCCACCGCGTGCAAGAGCACACTTGAGAAATAGAGCTGTACTGGACACCAAAGGGAGCCATGGATGTTTACAGGAGAGGTGTACGGGATGGTAGAAGCAACAACCATATTGACCGGGAAAAGTTTTACTGCATTAATAAGATTTAAAGCAAACCCTTTTCCCAAAACTGGGCTAATTTCCAAAAACGGGAAAGTGACACATTTTCCAACAAATTAAGGGAGAACGTATTAGAGCGCCAAAGAGCTGCACCTCACAAAAGAACCAACCAAGAATAAACCACTCATTTAATTTAGCAATTTGTGAGTTGTCTGAATTTAACGTTGCGATCGTTTATTTATTCATGTATTTATTTTAATTGCACCGCACACTATTTGGCGCAACATAGCTTTGGCAATCTAGCCCAAAGTGTACTACAGCGCTGTTCCCATGCCAGTCCCTAAAGCTACCCTGTAAATCTGAGCATACACCCCCTGCCCATGCACGCTGCCAGGCTGGCTGCACAGCTCTGAGGCACTGAGCCTCACGTACAGTATCTCCTAATAACAACCACACACAAGGGGAAGCTGCCTTAACTCACCGCAATCAGATTAGAGAGGATTGCTGCTTTGCTAAACTGAGAAAAGTAAAGCCGGTCAGCTCAAGATGATTTGATTAATTTTTTTTTATTTATTTATAGATATATATATATATTTTTTATCATATTATCCTTTAAAATACTTAAGCGTCAGGATTTCTTTGTTTCTTTATTTTCTATTGTTACCTGGAATTCCCCTTTTATTTTAAATACCAGATCTACATGTTCCTCGTCCTGCCACCTGGGGGTGTGCGCTGCCACCTTGTAAACGGCAGCAGACCTTTCCTCCTAATCTCATCAAAATAAACATGCCAGGAGTTGTCAGTTTCTCAAAAAGAGCTGCTGGAAATGGGTCAAGCTAATCATGCATATAATTGCATTTTGACTTTTCAGGCTACTGGGACCAGACCCTGGGATCTCAGGTTAGTCGGAAAACACTTAAGTGATTAATGCTGAAAATGCAGGTTTGTACTTAATTAGATGAGATGTTTCCTTGATCCGACTCGTGCGTTGCGTTTTTCCTTAATAGACAGTCAATATGTTAGATGGAAACAGAAGAAAATACTTTAGCGTTTTTAGTCTTGGATTACAACAGAGTGCTTTATTATGTGGCATGCCAGTTAAAGTCCAACATGGTTTACAGATGTAAAGTAGAGTGATATCATGCTAATTTGCTTATGTGACCAGATTAATCCTCTTTAATCAAATGATGGCTAACAGGTTTATCTCATTTAAAAGAGAAGTGTGTGTGTGTGCTCATTCACTCACTTAACATTTCATGTTTGCTTCATTTGCTTGTGGTCTAATTAACATTATTACAGTATCCCCAGTGGCACATTCACTAAAATTCATGAAAAAAGACATTCCTTTTACAGTTTTCATGTACAATACCTTCGTTTTATTGTAGTAATTACCATAATCATCTGTATTCCCCAAAATAATAACCACGATTCTGCCAATGCAGTATGGCATGTACTGGCATGTTAATGGTTTGTGAATACAGCTCCCTAAGACATGAGTGAATTAATTTTGTAATAGGAAGTACATACAGAACATTATGTTACACTGGTATTTGTACTTTCATTGATAATATTATGCAGATTAAAGAGAGATTTAGCCCAACTAGTTCACCATTTATCAGGTCCTTGAATATCTAGACTGCCTGTGATGATGGTAAAAGTCATACTGCATATTTCCAGAATAATATAGAACCAGTTTGAGCCACCCAGTTTGGTGACTCAAGATGTGTGTGGGTATTTAGAGATGTGTGTGGGTATTTAGAGATGTGCATGGGTATTTAGAGATGTGTGTGGGTATTTAGAGATGTCTGTGGGTATTTAAGAGATGTATGTGGGTATTTAGAGATGTGTGTGAGTATTTAGAGATGTGCATTAGTATTTAGAGATGTGCGTGGGTATTTAGAGATGTGTGTGGGTATTTAGAGATGTGGGGGGTATTTATTGATGTGTGTGGGTATTTAAGTATTGAAGTAATTGTTAAAAAGCTTCTATTTTCGAAGCCCAGTTGTTCACATTCTGCAAGCAGACCGTGTGAACTTCATGAGTTTACTTATTAATGCCACGATTCACCCTCAAAGCCACCAAACTGCTTTTATTTATTTATTTCCTTTTTGTATTTCAAAAAAGGCAAACTCCCAACACGTTGCAGCAGCAATCCAGTCTACTCGACTCCCAGAGTTGGGGAACCTGTTCGGTAAGATTCTGCTCGTCTCTGCCTTTGATTGTTTAATCTTTGCCTGAGAAGTAAATAATTCATAGGTCTCTGTCTGCTTTGCTATAAAACACATTCTGTCCACCCAAGAATGCTCAACCTTGTGATTTATTATTTAATAATTTGTAAGGCTGTGTGCTGTGACTCCTTGCAGAACTCCTACAATTGACTCTAGTTAGTTGTCCTTTTTTTGCATGTAGCCGACCAAACTGCAGCATTTATTAATTTTCTTCTCCTTTATAACCCTGAACAGCACAGGCCCTCATCATTTGCTCCAATGTAAGAGGTTAGCTGCTTCACCTTGAAAACTAGAATTCTGTTCTGATAAACATCCCTCACTTTGTTGCTTTGTATCTGCATACCGGAATAGTCCGGGCTGCCAGTGGCCATACTAAAAAGATATCAACGTAAGTGGCTCCTGTACAGCAGCACTGTCCAAAAGATGGCTATTGAGCCGTATATGACTCAACGAACTCAACAGTGTGCTTGTCCTGCTATAACACGAAGTATCCCCTAAAGGTTGTTAATGAGTTTGAAAAGTCAGCAGCAATATGTCTTTAGAAGAAAGAACATGTACAGCCAACATTTTACAAAATTAATATTTTTAAACATGCATCATGTTTGAATGTGTGCTGAATTGCTAAAGGGAAGAAAGAAAGAAAGAAAGAAAGAAAGAAAGAAAGAAAGAAAGAAAGTGTGCAGGGAGCAGGGCTGACAGTCCAGTGAAACACGTACACACACACACACGCAGCACGGATGGCTGTCCCCACTATTCACTTTCAAATTGCTTACTCTGATGGGGGTTATGTGGCTCTCCATTCCCAGCTTGTCATTCTCCTCTTGCATTTTGCATAGATTTGGTTATTTATTTATTTTGTACTATTAAAAGCCCCTTTTGGCCTTGTTGAAAATACTCCACAGCACAGGCTACTGTTCATAAGCTAGCTCTTAAAACACAATGGAATTAGTACTTGTAGGCCTGAAAAATGCAATTTTGCCAGTACAAATTGTTAGCTCTATGTATGTTCACTTGTTAACATAAAAATATTGTTTTTAATTTTTTTTTTTTTACATTTAAAGTAAACTGTCCTTCCAAGTATGTTGTTTATTAAACAATTAGTATACAACAGAAAGCCAATTCAGAGTGAGGCAGAGCTATGCATAAAATATGAAACCATTCTAATTTTTTACATTTAGCCAGATTACAATACAGCATGGTGTGCAGGAGTGCGTTCAGTTCTGAGAAAGCTTTTTACTTTGAGTGTCAGGCGATACACCAAACAATATGATAATAGCCTTGGCTGCATTAATAATGTCCTTCCATTGTCAAAGAGGAGCTGCAAGACCAGCATTTTAAGGCTGATTGAGTTTTCATCATGGAGTTCAGAAATTAATAATTCAGCCCTGTGTGAGTATATGTTTGTATATGGGGAATGCGCCGACAGGACCTGTTATGAGCTAAATATTCACTCTGCCATGAAAAGAAAAACAAATGCACTTTTGTACTAAACCCTATAGGCTTTTGAAATGTCTGCTGTTCAAAACTGCAGTCAGAGATTCTGTATGAAGACATCAGTCATAATTGAGAAAAGAAAAACAAATGTACTGATATATGGTACAGTAAATGCTAGCGGTCATGAATACTTAAATATAAATATGTCTTAGTAGGCACAATGCAGGGGTCTGCTTTAATGATATTTAAACAGTGGAGGATCCAAATCAGTGCCTCTATAGTGCTGATGAATTGACCTGCTTGCACAGTACTGCAAAGTGCACTACAGAAAATCAGGGAAATTTGAGGGTGGCAGTATTTAGACCCACTGCTCTTGTCTCATAGTAAAGTAAATACATGAATACCCTTGATGCACATAAACTGCACTTTGACAAATTTCCTCAGAATATAAAGATTATATGTTTAGTTTCAAGCAGGAAAAAATGCTTGGGGGGTGGAGGGGTGGGAGGCATCACAGAGCACCATTCCCAAAAGTAAAATTGTATATATTACTCACTGGAGGGAAGCAATAAGGCCTTCTGGCAAGATATCCACAGTCTGCTGTGGGCAGCGGACTGACAGCCTATTATAAAAGGCTCATGTCACAGATAAATATTTCAATGCAAATAAATAAAGAATGCATGGTGTTTTCCCTTTGAATGACTTTTCACAGCTCGCTGCACACAATAGCTGAGGGACTCCGCTGGGTCCCAGACTCCTGTCCAAAGTGTATTGCCCCCGGAGGCTGAGGCTGCTAAAAGCATGCAGGTAATATTATGCTTTCAATTTAGAGGTACAAAGAAGCAATTAATCAGCCCCTGTTTGGACGGAATGTGAAAAACACTCTTTTGTGCATCAGGATTTACACAGCCAGGCTTCCATGGCAATGGCATTAGCTCATTGTTATATAGCAATCACTGTACAGTGTGGAATACATTGCACATTAGAATGAGTTCTGGTAATGCTACCTATAAGATGATTAAAGACGTTCTCTGGGGATGTGTAAAAATAATGCATTTCATTTAATACTCCATACTACATAAGTATATTAAACGTCTATGGTTTTAATAAGCAATTGCTAAATTTCTCCTTGCCCATCTCTCTCTCTCTCTCTCTCTCTCTCTCTCTCTCTCTCTCTCTCTCTCTCTCTCTCTCTCTCTCTCTCTCTCTATATATATATATATATATATATATATATATATATATATATATATATATATATATAATTTTTTATTTTTATGGATTACAGCACAGTTTAGTGGGAAGCTTCCAGTCCCAAAGGAATAGGGTGTGGTAATTCAATTAGTCATGCAATTACAAACTCTTCCTGTCATTACCCTTCTAAAATGGCCCAGACTGTACCTTTCTAATTTTATTCTAATTAAATTGTCAAATTGCCTCCAACGTTCTTCATTTTAAGCGATCTAGTTAATCATATTTTAAGATGTATATATTTTTTATGCATTGTTTTAAAGCATTAAATGTAACATATTTAAATGAACAGTGAGTAACAGTGAGTAACAGTGAGCAAAACTCAGAATGTGCCTGTGCATGCTACACGAATACCATTGTAGTGATGTCAATCAAATAATAGAATGATGCTTTATTGTATCTTTTGGTGCTACTCAATCAAACCTCCATGTGTCAGAAACTGGAACAGGCAGCTGCTGTTTTTTTAATTGAATCCCCCCAAAATATCTGTATTTATTTGTTTGCATATGTATGTAGTTATTTTAAGAAAACCCATAGGGATATATCATTTAGCTTTACTTTGCTGTTTTTTTTTTTATTAAATGTTGTTCAACCACATAGGTGCAATCCTGAAGTGCAAAGGTAAGGTCAATTGTAAGTAAATATTTGACTACTCAGAAACCCTATCTATCTGTGCCAATGTTGTTTCGTGTTCGTTTCATACTGTTACAATTGTTTTATTCCTTTCAAACATGCAGGCTTTGCACTTGCTTAAAAACAGGACCCATTGTCTGCACAGGCCTCAACTTTCAACCACCAGTAAAACAGATCACACGAAGAAAACCAGAAGCCACTAATATACACACAGAACCTATGGTCACTGATTCATTTCAAAACAGCAAGGAGGTATCAGGGAAAAAGAGAACCACAGAAGCACAGGAGGAAAAACACTGGAACAACTACCAGGGCTGTGTTACCATTGAGATAAAAAGAATGATCAAATATTCATATCCGTCTGCTTTGTTCTCAGTGCGACGAGGTAGATGCAGTTAGATGCTAGATCGCTGCAGTGTGCGTGTCTGTTTAATTGGGAGGGTAGCACTCCTTGCAGATACCCTTACATTTCCACAGAGAGGCACAAAGCAAAGACTTCTGTGCAAGAGCGTTGGTTAAACTCCCATTGCTTAGTGAAGAGCAAGCTCTTCTTGGAACAGAGGGTTTGTCTGCTCTAATAGGTTTCCTCTTTGGCTCCTGTGCATGTCTCTTTGCAGCAATAAACAAGAAGAAGAGACTGCAGAACTATTTGGACAAGTGTGTGCATTAAACCTGCAGTGGGTGACCTTTGAAAGACCTTTGAAAAAATATATAATAAAGAGCAGTAGAGTCAGTAACGAGGCTTAACAGTATGCTTCTAATGTAAGGGTCGTGTGTAATAGATGTGAAAGATATAGGTTTGTTAAGAGCTGGAATTTCAGTTCATTTTTCCTTTTTTTTTTTGTAAACGTAAAATGCATTTTAAAGTGACAGTAAAATATTAACCATCTAGATTTGTGTTACAATCCAGTGATTATGCTTTAGTGACATAGCGTGACCTTGTATTCATGTTTTTTATTTTATTTTCTGTACAGGGTATTAAGGATTTATAAAGCCTTAGTAATGTTTAAATTATTTTGCTGTCCTCAAATTGCTAAGAAAGTACAGAAGAGCAAAAGGCAAGAGCAATATAATAACACCCGGAACTGGAGCATTGTAAGAAACCTTATAATGATGTTATAACACAGCAGAGTGGCTTCCACTAGTAATGTGTCATTTAAACTGCATCGTAAGAAACTGCTGCCCCTTCTGTAATAACACATTTATAGATTGTTTATAAGTGGAAATGTGGGGCCCTGCTTCTGTCCCATGTATTGCAGGCCACACAGCAGTTTCAGGGCTTTCCAGTATAGCAGAGAGATGACCTGCAGGCTGAAACATTTACCAGGCAGGCCTGAAGGTCATTTGAATTGTTCACCTGTGATTTTGCTGAGAAAGAGTGAGGGAGTGAGGACAGTATAAGTGATACACAGGATACTGGCTTTGACTATGAACAGAGTTATGAACAAACTATGGAATACATTATGAGAATACAGGTCATTTCCTTAAGCAGATTCCATATGACCTCAGTGCAAAGGTGTCAGTCATAGAATGTGACAGCGGCTGTGGAAAACACATGAAGTGTCCCGCTTTATATGTGAAAGTACGACTACCTTAATGCTTTAAGAATGCATCTCCTTGTATATTTTCAAAATGCACTATCAATATATCCATGTGGTGGGGTACAATATATTTGCTTTACGATAATATATAATTTATCTTGAAAGAATACCTTTCTCAATTTACTGTGTAACAGGCAGTTAAAACAACACTGCTCTGCAGTATTATGTGTCTTAAAATAGCTCTGATTATAACCTGCCCTTGGCCTCTTTAAATCCATAAAACAGCACTGAAATTATACACAGTGGAGTAACAGTAAGCATAGAACTGATGTTATTTTCCATGGACTTCTTCCACACACCTCTGTGCACGAACTGAAAAAAGTTCAAGACGTTTGATTAGGGAATCAAAGAAAAAATGATTACATTCTTGAAAAGCCATACCAAAAAACTATTTTTTTTTTTTTTTTTTTTTAAAGTCACTAATGTTAAATGTGATGACATGGACACTGATATAGAACACAGTGGGGGTTCCTGCCAGGGAGAGGAGAGCGAGTATCTCTGGGTGTCACCCCAAGGAGAGGAGTCCCTCTCACTCTATATAGATAAATGTGTGATATATAATATATATATATATATATATATATTATAGATATATAATTATATATATATATAGATAATATATAATATATATGTTGACAATATACGATGTATCATATGTTCCCACATGGGGCAACGACTTGATAGAAAGACAAATGACGCATACACCAACAGATGCAATACACAACAAGGATTAAATCCTTTTTATTAACTCCCATTATTACAGGCAGAAGAAACAACAGACTTCACTGCCAACATGTAAAGCAGTATAAACCCCTGTCACAAAGTCCCATTGAAAGGGCCGGCGCAATCTGTTTCTGGACTGCTTTCAGTTAGCATTTGCTGACATCTCCTCCTCTACTTTTGTCCCGTCTCTCCCAGGGCACAGCCACTCCACACAGGCTTGCCTGAAGCGTTTATTAAATATGTACCTTCCAGTAGGGTTTAAAAAACACCAACTAATCTCATCAGAGGCGAGGGACCTCCACATATGTAAATCTACATCTGTTCCTCTTCAAAGGAGAGATTCTCTGGGATTACTCCGAGAGAAGTGCATCCCACCCGGACGCAGCCAATGAACCAGAGAAAAGTCCCCTGGCAAACGGGCAACATTAAGATGGGATCACAATGAAATTACATCTTGTGTAGTTCACTGTTTTCTTATAAGAATTCAAAAAATGTATATACAATAATACAAACAAAAAAGTAAAATCCATGTATTTATTAAGATAACGTATAATAGCAATCACACTCAGGCATTAGGAACCGATTTTGTTATGCCAGGCGCACGGTCCTCAATGCCGCAAACTTCTCTTGTGTCATGTATTATTTCTTGAGTGGCACAAGGGGGCAAGCTGTTTCTGGCACCAGTGAAAGCAGTTTCCCTTGAGACTTCACCCACTGTCGCTCGGATATACGTCTCCACAGCTGCCCTCTGCCCCGCTCGCTGCCATAACCACTCTCCTCTGCTCCCTGTTCTTGGCAGCGAACCAATACCAGCCAGCCAGATGGCTGTTCCATACCACAGTCCTGGCTGGCAGTTCCCAGCTAGCACAATGACGAAGGCTTCCATCAGTTTGATGTATGATAATGCATGTCACTTCACTCTGGCAGATCTACAAAGCATCTTGCATCTACAGAAACAAAACAAAGATCGGAATCACTCAAGCTTACATTTTACAACATCTTCTTTAAAAAAATTTTTTATATATATATATATATATATATATATATATATATATATATATATATATATATATATATAACCGTTTTACTATATTCTTAATCTCACGTTGTTTAGAAGAAAGCAAGAATGCTCAAGCATTAATGTCCTATGGGAAAAAAAAAAAAAAGTAATTCCAATGCAACAACCCCAATTTCTATCACCCGAGACATTTTCACAATAGTTGGACCATCTAATTCTATCAATAACACTCCTGTCCCTATAGGCATGGAAATATTTGATGAACTCGTTGTCGTTAACAGAATATATCTATATATATTATATATATAATATATATCTAATATATATATATATATATATATATATATATATATATATATATATATTCCACAGTAGGCATCCTATAAACTATAGAGATATTACTTCTCTAAGAAAATGCCCTCTTCTCACTCTTCTACTAGGTTCTGGAACCACGGAAATGCACAGTGATATAATTAAAGAAAACCTTGTGGTTAAGTAGAACTCATCCAAGCAAGCCTTAGAATCTTCCGAGCCTGGAAACAAAGACCTGCGACTGTACTTTAACTAAGCTCACCCTACTCCTGCATTGTAGTGTATTTGCATTACAATAGTACAAGGGCACTGGAAGAGATGAGAAGTGGGTTTAGCCTGTGGGCGACTGTCAGCTGGCTCTTGACATATATATTCAGCACCTTCTTATTTATTCATGGGGTTTAAGATCCAGGGTCAAACCTGAGAAGGGTCATGGAGTTCTGAGTTCAGGGATAATACATATTACTGTCAGAATTCAGAAGAATTGCGCGTATTGTCTAACACTGTACCACATGTTTATACATACATGATTTAAATACATTTTTCATGAAACATTTCTATCAGTGCTGTAAAAGAGAAGGCAAACTAGATGGCGTTTTCATATTTACATAGTTACATTTACCCATCTTTAATTAATAATTACATTTTAAAAATAGAAAATTGCACGTTGAGGACACAACAATGAGAAATACATAAGTTATTAAGAGACCTCAAATTAGATTAGTTGTTTCATTTCTGTAGAATGAAAAGGAGTTTAAGTTTTAAAAAAGCCCTAACTTTTTTTTGTTTCCCTATTTTATGTGATGCTTTTTAAAAAAATTTATCAGCAGTGCCTCATTGACTTTGCAATCACTTTCACTCAGGTGACTGGCAGACATACTCAGGATTAACACAGAACTGGAGGCATGTCTCAGCACATAGAGGACATGCACGGCATATATGTAAAAGAATGCCCATGTTGAAAACATTGGATACTGACCCAGTGCATGTGGGTTGTTTAAAATTGAGGACTAACCCACTGTGTTTGGATAAAGAAAAGGTAGTGTGATAAACGCGAGTGTGCTTATGCATTGGAAACATTTTTTAAACCCCATTTTAAGAAGCTGTATTCATTAAATACCTTCAATATATGGTTTTGGTTAAATATTGCCAGTGAACAATCCCATATGCGTTATTAAACACTATGTTATTTTAGGACTGAAAACTGTCACTCGGTGGAGTGTATTTAATTGTTCCCTAAGATTTTGTTTTTAATTAAGTAGGCAGAGAGCTGGGAGACTGCATTCCTTTAATATATTTTTAATGGGATCAAATATATTCCCCCAAAAGATAAAGGGGAGCGAATACACCTAACCATGATTGAAATATCAATAATAATCTATTTTTGCATTATATTATGTTTGTAATATATTAAACACATTTGCATGTTCAATTACGATAAACCCCACACTAAGAAATGTGTGTGTGGGGGGGGGGGGGGGGGGGATTCAAGGCTGGATTCGGAAAAGTCAATATGGCCTGCAATAACAGTGCTTCATCCTGGGCTTAAAATGAAGGCAAAAAAGGCAAGATGAAACAAGGGTTATGAGCATCCAATAGACTGAAAGAACTGCAAATCTTTTAATTAAGGCATGGTGAAAAGCACATTCTTATTCTATCAAACTAATAAAAGTGAGAGCAGGCTCTTTGTTGTTGATCGTATGTGCCCTGTGCACTCAGAGAGTGAGTGCAGCTAATCAGGGTTATTTAAAACCACTTTCTCCTTGCCAGTCCAGCGTATCTCATTAATTCGTCCCTGGCTGGCATCATTGTTCCGGAGTGTTTGAAATGCACCAGAGGGATAGAGATTTCCCCTAATCCTGCGCATCAAAGGTAGCACACTCTACACTGTTGATGCCGTGCCTTTGGATTAGGATTCAGCAGGAAAAAAAAAAACAAAACATCTGACTTTATTTTAACCATTTAATATTTAAAATGGGACGCGTTTCAACAGGGTTGGAAGGAATGAAGAGGACACGTCCGACGTATATTTAAATAATCTCAAGGTTTAGGTTATATAATGATGTCATTACAATTTCTACACGTATGCCAGAGTTTGTGAGAGTGTTTTGGCTGCTTGTCTCTTCCGCTTCCTGCTACTTTAATGGCCCGGGCTTATTGGGATAGCAAAGGACACAAGGGCCAGCATTGTTTCAATTTGAAATGTACTTAGCAAAGTTCAGAAGTTTTTGGAAGTATTACACTTAAAAAATTATAAATAAATAAATAAATAAATAATCCTTACAAAATTTTCCCCTTCTAGTAATCAATCTAACAACAAAGAACCTCTTTTTAGTTACCACATAAAATTCTAAAAACAACAAACACATGCAATGAATTAGAATGTCAGAAATGACTAAAATTAATATTTTTATTATTTTTATTTTTGTCAGAGGCATACTAAAGAGAGAAACTACAGTATACAGGTGAGTGCATTTACAAATATCATGCACTATTGTTGTCTGTAATATCTGAACGTGGCAGCAACTTTTCTTTTCAAACCTTTCGCGATAGCTATATAGCAAAATAAATGCTTCTGGCAGCATCTTCAAATCAGCCACCAACCTATCAGTCATCTAACTCATTTAAACCCAAGTAAGCATCAGTCTGAATTCCTTCCCACTGCCTGTCGTGCACCAGGGTTTCCATTGCAGTGCAGGAATTCAGTGGGTCTCAGGCTAATCAGAAGATGCGTGGCCTAGTGCCATAAACAAGATTTCACTTCTGCAGATGAGCCTCCACTAGTGTGTGGCAGGTTAAGCCTGTTAAGGGCATTAGACCTCCCCAAAGATGAAAGGAAATCTATACAGATCAAATTGAGGTAAATCTCCAAGAAATCCTCAATGTAAAGGAGTTTAGATTTTACAATGGTGTTGGTGAGGGCAAACAGGGGGCCTTTTGAGAGCTTTACCTCTAAAGAGAGAATATGAATGAGTGAGAAAACAAAGCAAACGAAGGGAACAAGCAGAGAAATCTAAGAGCAGGACTTAGCGTTAATCCCAGGCGTATTGTACATCGCATCCTCAAGAGATCATAGAATTTGTTGTGCCTCGAGATATCAGTATAAGTTCTGCCAGCGAGCACAGCGCTTCCCAGGATCTCCCTCGACTCGTTGTTCTGGCAACATGTTGGATTTAAGATGATTTTCTATGTGAAGGGAGAAATAATCTGTTGCTATATAGTTGTCATACCCACTGGGTGCTGGTAACTCAGTCATGCACATTATTGTACCTTACAGAATGATGTTATCTAAATCTAAGCATTGCAATGAACTAGCTTTTAAATGGCTTGAATCTGAATGTTTTCCACATATGCATTCGTTCAGCCAATACATATTGTTTGTATGTTATCAATTCGAGTCTCAGTGCTTCATACCATCTACACATAAACTCAACCCTGACATTTAATCACAATTCAGGGGTGTCCTGAAAAGCTAATACCCCACACTTTCAAGACTACTTTATTTTGCTTAATATTACGGGGGAAAAAAATTGAAAAAAAAAGATGTAGTGGAAAAACGACCAAAAAAAATCAATTTTCAGAAAATAGTATTAAATTGGTAATGGGAAACAAGGATATAAAGGAAACTAAATAGGGGGTTATAACATTTTTCCAGGACACCCCTCAATGTTATCCCTAACCTTTAACTTAATCATAACCATTAAATCCCTATCAGATTGTACTTTTTCTATGCAGTCCCTCAGCATGACGACTGAAACATAAAAAGCAATTCTATTCAATGTGCCTCTGTAAATCCCAGCCTTGACAGTGTTGAACAAGTATCTTAAACACAAACACTAGCGGGATGACCTCAGAAGAGGGAGTCACCCGCAATGAGGTCCTCCAGAGAGAGAGAGAGAGAGAGAATAAGCAGACACACTCAGGTTGAGACCCTAAGACTAGCCAAAGTGGGTTTGGAGGCTTAATGCCAAATGACATTTGCTGTCTTCAGTGATGCGCAATGAGTGTTTAGGCAGAAAGACCGGATGATGACAAGAACAAGCCAGCCCCAGAGGACCAGGGAAGAGGAACAGAAGATGTCACGGTTAAGATGACTTCCTCACACCATCCCGATATGCACTGTGTCTAAATGCCACTAGACTTTGAAGGTAATGTGCAGTGCCACTAGCCAGGGTCTGTCCTGTGAAACACAGTGGAATTACATTATCAGTGGGAGCTACAGTAAGCTGAAAGGAGAGGAGAGCTAAGAAATGCAATGGCCAGTTCATAAAACTTTTGAGTTTTATCTGACAACATTTTTGAAGCATACTAAAGCCATTTTCACACTGGCTCGCTCTACCTGGGTCAGAACTCACCAACACGGTGTCATGCGGGTTAGCTATGTGATTTCACACTGCTTTTGATAAAGCAGGGTTGACCTGGGTGACAGACGCAAGTACACAATGCTCATATCAATGCCCTGAAAGCAGCTTGTTATGTACGCTTCCAACCAAGCTTCTCTGGATTGAACCATCAGCCCAAATGTTAATTAGAGCAAATGTTTCTTCATCCCTGCTGCAATCTGGCTCACGGTGTGTCTCAAGCAACAAAAATATGGCTACAAACAAAAACAATAAGCAAAAAGAATAAACAACAAGGTTCCCTGTGTGGCTGTTTGTTATTTTGTCCACTGTCATGCATTTTGTCTCACTCAACCTGGGTCAAAGCATGTTGACCCACATGCTAAGGTGGGTTTCTGGGACCAGGGTGAGCCTGGGTATGACCCAGGTACGTAGTTTTACACTATGTGGGATTATGACCCAGGTAGCTAGAACCTGGGTCTGGACCTGAGTAGGAGTGCAAGTGTGAAATGGGCTTAAGATTAATTATATACAGTTACAGGGTTTGGGTTTCGTAGTTTATATTGATGCTGAAGCTTGTTGAACAGATTACAGCTTTGAATGGACCAGCAGCCCAAGCGCATTCACTGGTATAAAACAAATGTGTTGTTTTTTGTTACACTGGTGCACCTGGACGTGGCTGGTTGTTTCATTTCCCAGAGGAATTATCTTGTGCTATATGAGGGATCTGTGATTCAGCAAACATAAACCCCGCTCCTATCATAGACACATTTAGTCTTATCAACAGAACACTAAGGTGTTGTTTGACTCGAACACAAGTCCATTTCTTGTAAACTTAGAGCTTAAGCACTTTGTTATTGCTTGTTAGCTCTGGTCTGCAGATAAACTCACAACTCCTGTGTGCCAGCGGAGGGCAAACGAACACAATCCCTGTCAGGAGCCTGTTGCAAGATGATGAATAATTGTATTCGTCAGATGCATTACTGTAACCCCAAGGTTATCATAGCGGGCCAGCAGATACAGACAGAGTGTTTAGCACCATCACCATCTAATCATATCTCCTATAGGCTGAAGTCTCGGCAGGGAGAATTACCATGTTAAGAGGCCGCTTCCTGTTCTCAAACTCAGTTTAGGCTGTAAGGCCACATTTATAGAAGAGTAGTCAGTAAAGGGCCTGGCCTCAGAGACCCTGGGTGCCGTTTTTACAACATGTGCAGCCAGACCAAGTGGAATCTGTTGCTCTGTGCTGTTAACAAACATAGCAGTGCAGACTGTGCCTTGCTGCTAGGATTGAAAACTTATTTTCCATTTTTTTTTAATAAGGTTTGGTAAATGTGCATGGTCATTTGCCAGTAGTTAGTCCTTGTACTTCCCCAGTTTTAGCGTGGATAACTATAGCATTTACAGCCTATAGTTTAACATGCCTTCACTATGCTTTCCTATGCTTTTAGTTTAGGATAGTACAATAAAGTTTTATAAATGATAATGTTTTCAATGAGCAAGCTAATTTATTTCATTTTATTTTTTGACACATGTTATAAGTAAAATTGTACTGGGTTCCAGAAAGAATCCTTACAAATCTTCAGTATGAGAATGGTTGGATCTCTTCTTCTGTTTTTTAAAAAAATAATTCTTTAAACATAATTGCGGACAGGAAAGCTAAGCTTGCATGTAACTGTGCAGGGTAAAAAAAGGCCTGTTTTTGAGTTACACCCCATACACACCTGTTTATTTTTACAGGAGAAAGAAACAGGTTTAACTATACATAAACACAGACCTTAAAGTATAACGCTTAACAGACACAAAGAGAAAAAAATATATTGCACTTTCTATAAGGTAATTGCTGCTCAAGACTTTAATAATAGGAATTGAAAAATATGGGAGAGTGGCTAATTATACTGAAAACTGTTACCGCGTTATTTTATGTGGTCGAGTCTGCACTATTTTTTGACTGTTACCATGTTATTTTATGTGGTCGAGTCTGTGCTATTTTTTGACTTGTTTGGATCAAATCGGCATAGCATTCCTGTGCAATGGTATACTTGTTTTACCCCAACCAGCTATTTAAAATAAAGTCAGAGGCTGTTTGTCTGTTCAATGTGTAGGCCAGCTCCTCTATTACAGTTTGTTATCCTGCGGCTTTCAGAACCCACCCATTCATTTTGGTTTGTCCTAAACTATATTTATCTGCATATGACAAGTTCAACTTGAAAAAGAACATGCTTTAAGTAAAATACCCAACGCCACTAACTAAAAGGATATAAATCATACTAAACAAAAGTATTCAGAAACATTTCACATTTCAGTCAGTCTGCCCCAGGAGTTCCAACAGAACTCATCCCAGAACTGCTCTCCTCTGATCTTTGATAGCGTATGCAGAGTGTTCTTTATGGCTTCATTATAGCATGCCCCTGTGGTCTCAATAATATGCACAAACTTGAATGTATTGATGCAGGTATCATGGCAATTAGCAACGAGCACAGTGTCTTACAATTTCAAAGAGGATTGTTTCCTATCACATTACTTAATGAAGCCAATTTAAAAAATATTTTAATAACCGTCCTGAAGCAACATACATGAAAACTGTTGTTTGATTCTGCCCCCTTTTCTTGAACAGTGATGAAATACTTCTAAGAGCTTTTTATAATTATTAAACAAGATGCTAAATAACTTTTTCAAGTTTTACAGATTGCAGAAGGGCTAACATTCCCATATGCTAGGAGTACTGAAATTGAGACTGATATCATCGTCAATGTGCAAAAGCCAACACTTAGCATACAGTGAACTCAGAGGAGTCTACTGTGAAAGTGTATTTGATTAACATTCATGCAACTAATTAGAACAAGTGAAAGTAATTACAATGAGCGTGGGGGTTAGAGGATGGGTTGTGCCCAGTATCATAACAAATCAATCACGCAGACTAAGCAAGATTCAGAACGCAACGCCATATTTGGTTATTAGGTAACACTTTATATTAAGTGTCTATAATTACTGTAAATACAAGTGTACTTACACATAATTACAGTGTTATTATGCATAGTTAGAATGTACTTAATGTGTCAATCTTTTTGTAGTACATATGTAAGTATGTAATTGTATCAGAAAAGGGTTAGGGATAGGGATAGAGTTAGGATTATATCACGCAAAAACATGTAGACATTAAGTATGTTGTAAATATGCACACTAACAATGTAATTATGTTTAAGCAGACATGTATTTACCAAGTAACTACTATCTAAATACATAGTAATTAGAGACACTTAATGTAAAGTCTTACCATTTATGAATTATATTGGAACAACATCCTTTCATACTTCTAAAAAAAACAAAAACAAATATTGTATTATCTGTTCTGTATTTTCCATCACAATGCAATTATTATCAGATCAGCCAGATCCTTCAGGCAGCAATCATGAGAGAGAACCTCATGATCATCCTTTAATTAATGAAGCACCACGTTTGGTGAAGCTGTTGCCTAAGTGTGCTTTATAAAAATGGCATGTCATATACAATTGTACTTTTTGAAATGGCAGGTTATTTGTACGTTAAGAATATTGTAACCTCAATAAAGACAAATCATCTCTATAATACTGAGTTCCCCCAGTACAGTTTATTAGCATCGGTTACATTCATTAACTAATGTCCTTCATGCGTCACTGCAACAGAAAGCAAAGTAAACGTAGCCCCTTGGCATTGAAGTTGTGTAAACCAGCTAAACAACTGTTTAACGCTTCAGAAGAGCTGATCCTGAGCACTGACACTGTCAAAATTCAATTCAAAAGGTAAATGTTTACTCTATTATGAGGGATATCTTAATAAGCGACTCGCAGTCTCATTAAGATTACAAACAAATCGGGACGTCCCTTTTCTAAAGAAAACCAGCTATTGGATTCTTATCATGGTTTGGATGTGTGTCTATATTGTCACTCCTATTTGATTCCCCCCCCACCCCCCCATAACGAGACACACATGTCATTTGGGCAACTTAGCAAGTGGGCTTCTGGTGCACTCCAAGCTCTTAGCATGAGAGTGAAGTCAGAGGTGAAAGTGCAGTTTCCTTAACCTATAGTCGATGGGTTGTAACTCTTAAAACAGCAGGTGATAAATGAAGTGCCGTTTATGGCTTAGATGTCCGAAACGCCACAGTGCACTTTTTTGAGATAAAATATCAGGTGTCAGGTGTCACAGTGCAAAAGGTCTGCTTTAAATGGCGTAGGTGAGTTGTAAAATGTCTTGGAGGACCAGTGATTGGAAACCTGAATAGATTCAGAGAGCGAAGCAGAAGCGCTCAGTGCATGAGAACCTTTATACATTATTAAACAGAAGTTCAATAGCATTGAAATTAGACATATAGAGCTGAAATGACAAATCAAATGGTCAAGTCCTCCTGAGGCCCATAGGTTAAGGAATATTTATAACACTTCATTTTGTCACACTTATTTCTCCATGACCAGCGTTGAGTGCCAGTCATTAACACTATCACACCTGTCTCGTTCAAGTACAGGAAGCAGTGTTGTGTTGTGGTTTGAGGTGCTGTTGTGTAACACAGCTTGGAAACATAAACAAACCATCAGAACTGTGGTTGCAAAGAAATATACTGATTAAATTGCAATGTATTATGTGATTTAATACCTTACAGCATACTAAAGAATAAACATGCAGTTATACTGTGGGGTGAATACTGATGATAAGGTATCTATAACCTAGTAAAGTCACACTTTCTGTAGTTACAGTACCCCTGTTTTCCTTTTAATTCTAAAATTACATTCATTTTCAGTTTGCATGAACATAATGAAGGGGCTTAGTAAGTGTAGCATCCAGGCCATTCATCCTGGTTCCGTTTCTCAGTGGAATCTCTTGATTTGCTCAATCCTTTTCCGTCAATCCCACTATGTCTGTGTGTACTTGTCTGTAGCACTCAAACACATTCCCTGAGTGACCGGCACAGCAGACAGAAGTTCCTGTCTCTCTGGCACTGCAGTCTAGACGGAGTTTCATGCACTTTTAGCTTTCTGATGCTGCAGACATCAGTTCTCGGTTGGAGAAGCATCAGCTCTTTCTTTTTTTATTATTATTATTATTTTCACTTTTACTGTGACTATTATACTTATTCCAAAGAAGGTGATGTTTATATTTCAAGTACACTGTATAGAACCCAAACACGTTCAGCAATCATGTGATCTTATTTAATATATTCTATTTTTTACACTTCGTTATTTAACTTAAAGACAGTGCTGAGTCAAAATACAAATTAATATGCAATAAATTATTATTATTTATTATTATTATTATTATTATTATTATTATTATTATTATTATTATTATTATTATTATTGTAGTAATTATAATATAACTAGTTGTAGTATATAAATTAGTACAGCATGTCAAACAAATTTAAATTTACAAATAAAATTTTTAAAAAATACAAGATATTTTATCTGTATATCTAAAGACTACCAAGGCCACTGATTAACATTTCTTTGCATGCATTGTTTGGTCGACAATAACCAACAATGAATCTTGCAAGCTGACCTGTTGTCCGTAACCTCCTAGTTAATGACACTGAAGCCTGGCTGCAGTGCTTCCTCTTTTCTGAGGTCTGGTGTCCTTCTGTCTGAGTCACAGCACAGCATTAGCAGGCCAGTGATTTATGTGTCAGGTGCCTGAGGTAACCACTATCAATTGTTCTGCTATTAAAGGGAGCGCCGCAATGACAAACAGTGCCCCTGCAGAGCCCGCCCTTTGAAGGCTATCAGGGAAATGTCTGCAGACTAATTGAAGCTTTTGGTTTGAGTTTATAAATCCCACAGCAGACTCGCCTCACCACACCGCATGCCTTCATATTTTATCTGCTGGTGGGTGATGGATCACTAGCGATTCCTCAGCGCTATGCATCATGGAAAATAAAAGGAAGGGGCCACTCATTTTAATTAATCATCACCTGAGAAAGTTCATCTTCGTGATTTCAACAAGGCGTTTCATTGTTGAACCAAAGCCAGACAAAACGAGTCATGGGGTGCCTAGAATAAGAGCTGGAGAGGGTCTGGGCTTGCTTAGGAATAAAGGACAATGCCGGGTATAACCCACAGTGTCCAGTACTCGAAACACTCGAAACGCCAAACTAAACCAGTACTGCTGCATTAAAATACTACCGTAGGTTAACCACAGAATGCAAAGTTACCGAATCCCATTCTGTGTTAGCAATGTGGTGTTTATTTTTCAATACTGTTAAATATGCTTGTTTTCTGTGGCCTCAGTACAAAAGGGGGGATGAGGGGAAGATGACTTGGCCACTGCTATGCATGACCGCTTTGGACTTCCCACATTTATACCAGATTCCCAATCTCAGCTGGGGGTGTAAACAGGATTGAGTAAGGCATGAAACCATATCCTTGTGCACGGCAGCCTGGAACTCACAGATCTCAATTATCCTATTCATTGTGCATGGCATGACCTGTGTCGAATGTGACCATATGGCACACTGTTCACTAAGAGAGTTTTGTTTCTCATCCAAATGCATTGTGGTACTTGTAGTCTTTGATCCCTAAAGACAAGAGACAGGTAAATGGTAACCTGAAAAAATAACTGTGCCAAATGGTACTGGTGAACATAAATCTATGTCACCCTAAGTTCAGGAAAACCCTAAAAAAGACAGGTAATCTTACAACAATATAGCATATAAAATAATGAGGCAAGTATACTATAAGTTTCTAGCAATAAGATTTTTATATAATGAGTGCACTTGTCATCTTACTGCTTAATTATACAAGATGAAGCTGTAGTGCGGCAAGATATATTGTTCCAATTGATCTCCCTCAAAGTCCCTACAGTTTAGCTGTAATCACTAGTTACTGTTGCTTATGTACATACCAGTCCTAAATATACTGCAACTCATTTCAAAATGTATGCAAAGATGTGGACAGTTTACAACTAAAAAAAAAAAACTGCATTGTAACGTTTAGTGTCGCTGGAAACTATTATGGAGTTGTTTTTGGCATGCTCATAAGGTTTCAATGTTACCTGTACTGCTTCTCACGTCACCAGTCTGCCTGGCTTTCTGTCACGATGCTTTGCAGTTTCACAAAGCCTTGGGCTTAGCAGACATGAAACAACATTGAAAATAACAGACCAAATACACCAAGATGCAGTGCGTTGTCATGTGTTTGCAAAAGTTCCCTTTATATATAGATATATATATAGTATTCATAAATGTATCATCACCACATTTACTTTTACATATTTACACACACACACACAACAGGCTACCGTATTTATTTATTGGTCTATAAAATGTATACTGCAAAAGTTAAAGTTGATTTTGAGGTCGCTGCAGGGGAGCTGTTGGGAATGTTTTGAACTGCAGATATGGGACCCATTAACACAAAAATCTTCATGACTTCATAGACTGGAAGGGGTAATGTGAAATGCAGTTAATAATTTCCCAGTGAAAGAGAGCTCTGTTTGACTGCTATTCATATCAGTAATGAGAATTTCATAACAGATTATATATATATATATATATATATATATATATATATATATATATATATATATATATATATATATGTGTGCATGACCTACAATTTGTAGTTTTAGAAGAAATACAATTAGATGATGTTCAATACCAAAGCATACTAAATACATGTATAGTGCAGGATCCCTCGACAATGCAATCCTCAATGTAATATAGCATATGAACTGAGTAAATAAGAAACATTTTCTGAGAACATAACACTAAAATTGTCTGCTGCAAAAACCATTAAAGGTTATGTTCATGTTGTCTTGCTATTCGTTTTTGACTTGACTGGCGTGCCGTGCCCTGAGGATGAAGCTGATGTGTTGTTACATGAAATACATTTACCTTTTGAGCACATCATCCAGGACAGAGAATGAGAGGTGACTGCACATTATCAACTTTGCAGACTAAGGTCACCTAGTGGCTGACCTCATATATATATTACACCTCCTCTCGAGGAATGCCTTGAATCTCTGATAATCCAGTCATCAGCAATTAACGATTCACTCAAGCTTCAGGATCAGCACACGGCAACAAATGCAATGCATTATGATAAATATTTACAGCACAACTATATTGTCACCCTGTAATTGTGTTATTTTTTTTGCAGTGATGTGCAATCAAAGTCCTGGACAATGTATTGATTTGTGTTTATGAGCTCTGCATTGCTAGATTGTCTATTTTTATAAACTGTGAGCTCTATTAGCTGTTATTAAATAACACCGTACAGCCCTTGAAAGACAAGAACCAGTTATATCATTATGTTTTAAAGTACTGCACAAAACAAACCCATAGATAACATATAAGCTTGCCATTGTAATAAGTACAGTAAATTAAGAGTGTAAGTTCCGGCTTTGTACGTAACAGTAAATGAATCCTAAACCTACAGAGATGTATCGACTACAACTTGAAGAGCAACTTCTTATCCGCTGTCAATACATAGTAAATAATGCACTGCATTCAAGCAGTGGTCAATTGTGGTGAAGCTCTTTTTTTTTTTCACCGAAATGATTAATGTTTATGTGAGGACATTTCTAATGCTTACTCTTTCCAGGTGTTTTGAAGATTATGGAACAGCAGGTAATACACTAAACAGCAGCAACGGTCACGAAGCACGTAGCAGAGTTCAGCTCCTTTGGGGTGAAAAGAGGATTTTATGATACCGTGACGACAAAACAGCAAAGTGAAGTCCATCATTCTCTAATCGGATTCTCTAATGTTCCATTGCTAGAGAACACCTGGTGATGAAAACACAACCCCGTGCTGAAGTGTACTCACTGCTTAGGCCACCCTTGCAGCAAGCTCCCCTTTGTACACATCAGTATCAATTATTAACTAAAGCAGTGCAGCCTCACAAGGTTTCATTGTGTGTGTTTCCTCTAGCCTTTTCCTGTGTTGTGTTAACAAGCTTTGATGATTGTTACCAAAAACAGGATTAGATTAACATGCTGTATTCTGCTGCTTTCGTTTTATTATTATCATGTGTGTGTACAGTTCTCCCCGTTTATAAGGAGGCTCTCGGAAAAAGACAAGCTGTATTTATTAAACCATTTTTCTATTATAATGATGGAATATCTTTGGAGCTGACTTAGTAATTTACTGAATGAACAGAATCAATTTAAATCATGTGTTTATCGTTTTCGGATTATGTCTAATTCAGAAACCATTCAAACAATGCAATCATCATCTTCTTGATACATAATCCAGCATGGTTTTGGTGTGGGGGGGGGGGGGGGGTAAATTACAGCATGTATTATTTCTGTTTGCTTTTTTAATTAGGTTTAGTTCCCATTGGAGATCTCTCAGTATTTAATATGAAGATGACGCATTCACACAAACAATGGCTCTTTCTCTTTTAAATGTCCTGCCATAGATATAAGTGGCCTGTGTGTTTTTATCACACTCCTTTCAGCAGTTCACAGCATAGCCAAGATGATGATGATGATGATGATGATGATGATGATGTATTTGAGATGTACAATCTAATTACAAGACACAATAATGACGGGCATTTTCACAAGGTATGATGTGTGCTCCACATGCAATTTGAAAAAGAGAGAGATAAATACCATACAGTAATTAACAAAATAATTCCCTGCAAGCAGTAATACATTTGTGTCGAGTGAACAATTATAATTTTCTTGATAATGGTGCATCAGAAATGTATGTGCCAGGGGATGATGGATGATGAAGCCTGCCAGCTAAGCCTCAGGCCTTGGCCCTGCTGCTGTGCTTGACTTAGCCTTCAGTAGACATTAAGTGCTCTGTTAGATTCATGCCAAGAGAAAAGCATATGCCACACAATTTCAGATGTGCAAAGAACAAAAGTAAACAGACGTTTCTGATGGTACCACACATTTTGAATCTGCTGTGTCATATCCTCTTGAAGTACTGTTCCAGCTTCAATAGCACATGTTCATTACTGGTTAGAGAATATGCCTGCCACTAATGTTTGTTTTTTTTTTTTTTCTTTTTTTTTTTTTCTTTTATAAGTTAACCAAATACAAATTAAATCTTTTAAAAAACAAGCACATACACAGATGTTTGAGTTGCCCTTTCTGGCAGTAAGTACTGTGTGTATTATGTAGTTAAATTGCAATCCTTCTTTTATGCAGTATATGTTTTTTTAGTGCATTTCTTGTGAGGGGTTGTGTTGCTTTTCCAGTTTCAGTAGAAGGAGTTGGGGGAGCGGGCGACGGAGACAGAAACCTCCTGTTCATCCACAACACTGGCATTTTCAGTCTGGGTTTCCACAGCCTGCTCCGAGCGAATGCCTGGGCTTAATTGAGGGGATATTCTCTTGAAGGGAGATATTCTTCATTGAGTTTATCTTATTACACCCTGAGCTGTGCCGGGTTGCGGGTTGCTTCTGTAATGGCAAGCACAGACCACAGGCATTAAACAAATATTATTTAACTCGAGCCAAGAGGTCACACCCTACCCAGACTGTGCAGTATTCCCCTAATACAAGCGATAGTTAAGAGGCTCCAGCTCAATGCAAAGGGCACTACAGACAGGGTCCTTTATTGCTAATCCACAGGATTTAGATCTAGTGCACAGTGGAGTCAGATATCAATATTTATGTTGTGGACACAGTCACCATGTTGGCATCAAATGTTGATTTCTTCATAATATTTACAGTAGGTCAGTTTAACGCCTACCTGATGCCTTGTAACAGTGTCAAACATATCAGGAATAAATGTAGGGCTTTGGAAATATTTCATACACACTATAATGCCAAACCGAAAAAAAAAAAAAAAAAAAAAAAAACCTCAAATCAAAATTGTGTTTCCATCATTATAACCAATGAGGGCGAGCAGATCAAAATGAAGTTAATTTGTTAATTAACTTCAGTAACCCTTTACATTCAATGTCTCTAATTAATGAGTACCGGTATTTACATTGGTATTTACTTAGGAAATGCATGTGTACTTACACATAGTTACAATGTTACTATGGAGTTACAATCTTTTCTTACATAAATCGTATAAAAATACTTACACATTAAGTATATTATAACTATTCATAATAACATTACAATTAAGTAACTACTATGTTAATACACAGCAATTAAAGACCCTTAGTGTTACCATATTCACAAAGGTATTTACTACTAATCATCATTAGAGGTTTTTTTTTTAAAAAGAAAAAAAAAAATTATTATTGAATTTCTAAAACGAATAATAAACAATTTTACAAGAGCCCCTCAACGAAATGTCTGAGTTGTTTATTTCTGGGTTGGTGTGTGTCTACTATGTGAAAAAGTCTTGACAGTTTGGAGTAAATGGCTTTGAGAATCTAGGCCCGTACCATTGTTCAAACTAGGCCGCTAAACCACTGCTACTAAAGAAAAGAAACTTTCATACGACCGCCTCAGTTCTCCCTCAGCTGCTGGTATCTGAAAAGGGAAAGCTTCTGACTGGATGTTTTACTGTAGAGTGATCTCTGTGACAATGCGAAACAAAAGGAGGCTCTCTGGTTCCACTCTGTGCTTCCATCTCAATTCGGTTTGAAGGGCTGAAGGAATTTCCACAAATTGTAGGTTTTGTGTTTTAATGAATGGGAAAAAATGTCAATAAAGCGGAGTTGCAAAACAACACTGAGAGTGCAGTACTTCTGTGTACCGTAATACATCTGCAATGAGCTTTTCCCTTAGTCAGCATGTCCTTGTGATTTTCAATTAAAACAACAAAAACCTGAGAATCAGTCAGGTTAACCCTTTCCATGTTGCCAAGTACTGTAGCAACTCGAGAGTCGTTTAGCTAAATGATCTGTTAGCTATAATGAACAAGCATGAATGGGTTGGAATTGCCTCCTCCAGTTCAGAGCTGTTTTCATGATCTGATGAAGCCTGTTTGTTTTGTTTTTGCCTCGTTTCTTTGTTTTATTTGAAATATATAAAAATGTATGAAGATCAGCTAGGATCGAGTGCACAGTAAATAAGATTTCTGTTTTCGTTCTGCTGCAGATTTTTGCTGACTTTGTGCATTTTCTACCTTTCTTGTTTAGTTTGGCAGATATTGTCTTGTACTATCAGACACAGCAAAAGCTGTAATTCTCGTCTGTAGTACCTTTTCCTACAATGTCTTTGATTCAAGCATCCATAAAACATAAGGGTCAAATTTGATTGCACAGTAGAGAGGAGATGAGACAAAACTAATTATTTCTATGAACCTGACTGTAATATTTTATTTAACTTAGCGCTGGCAAAGCCAGCTTGCCTGCCGGGTGTTACTGAAGGAAATGTATCCCTGTGGGAGTCAAATGAGTTCCTATGGCACCTTTGATTTCTCCAACAGCCACAATGACAGAGATAATTCAGCAGCATTACTTATTCATAACATGGTTATAATTCAAGCCTTAACAACACAGAGAGGCTCTGTATTTTCCTTTCCTTTCTTTCCTAATATTTGCTGCATGCAGCTCTTCTCTGTCTGTAGAGTAAGCGGAGTGGCGCTCTGCTCGTAACATGTGAATAAGCGTGGCATTAGCTAGACTGCTCAACTACAATGAGTGACAGTTGTTGGTAAAATAAGGCAAGAGGGAATGGCTGCCTAGGGAACTAAAAAAAAAAGACTCTAGTAGGCACTGCTATTGAACGGCTGGAATAACCATTTCTCTGATTTATCAAAGAGTACTTGAAAGCTATTCTGAGGTATTAAATAGGCATAGGAAAGGGCTTTAGTGGAAGAGGGTCAGAGATGGTTGCTATGTGATGTGGGTCCTCAAACTCCTGCTTCTTCCTGCTTGGACAAAAAGTGAGTGAAGCCTGGAGCGTTCAAAGAGTATTTTACTGAGGCATATTGAGGAAGGTGGGTGTGAGTTTGAAGCTATACAAACAGCAGGTCCTATTACCCAGCTAAGGACCTGCTGAAGCCCTGCTAGTTCAAGGTGTGTATGCTGTAGGGCTTCACTCCCAGGCCTCGGATACAGCCTGATGGTATTACTGTGTTATTGACACAAAACAAATGCTTTCCTGCAAAGACATTGTGCGTGGGCATCCTATTGGACTGGGCACTGTAGCTGTGTTGCTAAAGGTAGTATGAAGCCTAGAGGAGCAACATGAGTGACCTTCCCTTACTGGTACTCTTCCCTTTGTGAGCTTTCATATATTTGTAAACCTATCAGTCCCAGAAAGTATCCATAAGGAACAAGCAGACAACAGACTTGTATGAAGTATTGCTGTGAAAAAATAATTAAAAAATGGGTGACGTTTAAAAAAAGGCACTCTGACAGTCAATAATGAATCTACAAAGCTGTTATATAGGTTGTTATACACAATATTCGGTTGTTTTTAATAGCCCTGTCAGTCCATAATAGTACACAGATTTACGAATGTGTAACTAAGACCATTATAAAAAATCTTATAAATAAATGCATAAAATCACAAAAAACACAATTCATTCAAATTGTATTTGTAATATTAGTATGATAGCATTATAATCCCTTACTATTGAGTGACCCATATAAACTTATCCTACCAGAACAATTAATATGCTTTTTAACTTACCCTGTTATACACATATTGTGTGTATACATTCAAAGTAATCATGACTGAATGCATTAATGAAGTGTTTTTACTCGTGCTGCTAGCTACATGCTGAGGTGACTGTATCAAAGACTGGAAAGGTTGGGAGCAGATCACTTTATAATTCCATTTTAAGAATACAATTTCTTTGAACCTAGGTCTTTGGGGGTATTATTCAAATATACTGTCAGTGATCTACTTTCCCCCAGACTGAGACAACATGCCCTGTCATTATTATGTATTGTACTTCCATTTTGTATTGCCAGTCCAGTGATTTAATCCCTTACCCAATTCTAGTGCTGAAAAAGAACACATTGGCCTCATAATTCTAATAATTAAAGAGATTGCATGTAGGCATATAGTATATAATCAATAGTAAACTTCTTTGATATTAAAAATCTTACAATTACAATATATACAAAAAAACACATTGGTTTAAATTGCCCTAATTATCAAGTCTTTCTTCAGTAGGAGAACCAGCTACACCCTATTGGCAATAGAGAAAATGCCATTTGTACTTGATGTTTATTATGGGTCTCCTATTGAACATGTGCCATATTGAAAGGGGTTTCAATAGGATTTGGTGTAGTTGGCAAGCAGAATATCACCAGTCCAATATTATCAGTATTGCTAGACTTGAGAGGTTTAGAAAGAGGGTGGGGTTGAAATCTGTATGGGAAAGATCTAGGCACACTTCTCTGTAGCAACACAATCATTACAAATTGATTGCAAAATAGCTAACAATTATGATTAAATCATTAGATTCTTGTCTGCGCTTGAGAGAATAGGGAGAAAATTAACTTCCCACCAACCTCATTTTCTATCTGAACATGAAATAATGATTTTCTGCCAGTCTAATTACAAAGCCAACATCTGATCAAGCCAGCATCCAGAGGGGATTATCACATGCACGAGTATTAGACCTCATTACCAGCTCGAGTGCAAAATTATTACATCTTGTAATTGGATGGTGAGATTTATATACAGATCGGCCCGGTTTCTGTAAGATTGTAATTACAAGCTTCGTTGGTTAGCTACTTATCACTCAGCACAGGAGAGATGAAAATAAGCAAAGGAAAGATCGTTTCATTAACCCATAACCCTATCAAGGGAGAACCTCTGTAACATCCATGTCTGCATTAGGGAGAACAGCTACATTCACAGATGAAACAATTTATTACACCCTGGCAAACGAGGGGTTGTGTTGTTTAACCCCCAATGAACTGTTTTGGTAAATTGTATAAATAAACCATCCATTTTGTAGTTGACTGGGCTCAATTTTCTAATTATCAGGAGTAACTGCCTGGAATAAATACTCATCTGTTTAGAGAGAGATTATGGTATATTGTACTCCAGTGAATAGCCCCGAGAAGTGATATACAGCAGCCTGGATTCAAAGTGGCTTAAACATATTTCTTTTATTATGTACCTAAGTATTATACACTTGTGCTTCTACCTTGCACATGCTTGTGTGAATGCCTCCTGTGGCAGAAAAAAACTGCCATATTTTACAGTTTAAAAAAAAAAAGACTTTATCTCTTTGAATTATTTGCCATTTCTCCAGAATAAATTAACACAGCTACTTAAGATTACTGATTTTCTGCCACTGCCAACATTCGTTAGAGAAATCTATTTGTTTTTTTTTGGGGGGGGGGTTTCACTTCATTACCGGTACAGGAACTGTCAAATATGTGACATGTTAAAAAAGCAATCCTTGCATAATACTTGCACCAGATTTATTATTTTCATATTTTGTATAGTTTAATTAAATTGGTAAACTCTTTAGTTTTTTTTTTTTTTAATATGAATCAAAGAAAGAAATACAAGACTTTTGCAGAAGAGAGTAACTTTACATGAAGTGTATCTAATTACTGTGTGTTTACATTATAGTTGCTTAGTAAATGCATGTGTGCTTACACATAATTACAATGTTATTATGCATGTGCTTAATATGTAATTTGCACAATATAACACTAACCCTAACCCTATCCTAACCCTAATCCCCCTAACCATAACCCTATTCTGATACAATTGTGTACTTACCTACATCATTGTGTAAAAACATTTAGCACATAACTATGCATAATAACACTGTAATTGTGTAAGTACACATGCATTTACTAAGTAGCTACTATGTAACTACACAGTCATTAGAGACACAATGTAATGTGTTACCGAGTCTTGCTCTCCTCGCATGTGGTTCTGTGGTGATCTGATGCTTTGCTTGGATTATTTTATTATTCGCTATGAGACAGGTCAAACACTACACCTGGCTCAGCTGTCAACTACCCGTCAAAGAAAAAACAGCCTCTGTGATTAAACACAGCTACAACTTTCTTTCTTCTGCATACTGCAGTAGGCAATCAATACAAGCTTACATTTTATGAGACAAGGAGTTAACTTGTTCAATTACACCGCAGACAGCTCTATGCTTTTGTAACAAGTAATCTGGGTAGTGAAATCGATGCTGACAGGCCCGATGCACGCCAGCTAATTTCATATTACCTGCAGCCAATCAAGGTCCGGGAGTAATAGAGTTGTTGCTGCAGTTCATTACGGAGAAGGGGGTGGAGTGGGTGTGGGTGGGGAGGGATCAATATCTGTACAATAAGAGGATTGGCAATGCATCTGCTGCCTCTGTAACCCTGCAGGGGAAGATGGTCCCCAGTGCAGCAGGCAAGCTCAAATTTACATATCTTCTCAAAACAAAATGCTTTGAAGGTCTCGCTTTCCTGACCTATAATTAGAGATGACAATATCAGTGGAATGAAGGCAAAACCAATCCCCCTCCTCTGGAATAAGGGGATGAACCACCCAGGGGGCTGAAGGTCAACGACATGCTAATGTGCATTTAGATTAAATGCAAACGTATTGGATATAAGATAAGGAATGCAAACCAAAAGGGATCCTGAAAGCAGGGCTGCATAGCAGGAACAGTGGAAAAATAGAATAGTGCTGATGGATGAAAATAAATGCAACTAGATAAGTAGACAATGCGCAGGACAAATAGTGCTTAGACAGATAAGCAGACTGAGTTGATTGATTCATTGATGGATGGATAGGTGGGCAACAGATAGACATCCGATTGATGGATGGAGATAAAAATAGACAAGGAGAAAACAGAAAGACAGATAGGGAGACAATAAATAGATTAGGGGATGCTGAACATGCAATAAATTGATTATAGGAAGAGATAAATATACAGCAAGAGCATTGCTTTTCCTGCTTCGGTCCAATTTTACATATCTGCCCCGTTTTTGTGAACAATCTAAATCAATTGACACTGAAGATGAGGTCATATCAATCCATAATTATGGTCCAGTACTTGATGACAGAATATGCTGGTAAGATACAACAGCAAGTTGACATTATGTTGCTTTGTCTTTGCTACTACAAGGTGCTTATAATGTTCCTGTTGCTGTAACTAAACCTCATGCATATACTTTAATATTTAAGCAACAACCGATTACCATGAAATATCTGCAGAGTAGTGGCTTGTTCTAATTGCTTTTTCCAACAAATGCACATTTGTGCAACAGGAATGTAAATGTTACAAAACAGACAGATTAATTAAAAAGCACTACCTAGCAATTAAAAGTATCAAAGCGCTAGGTAAACAAACTAAATCCCAAATAAAGCCTGCAGAATGCATTACTTTATCATACGATCCAGTCTTATTGCACTCATTAATAACATTTAGCAATCATTTTAGACCATTTTGGCTGCAAATTACATTTCTTTAAACAACTTGAATCAAGAGCACTGACAATTCATAAAAAAAAAAATCAGTTTCTGCTCAAAGCCAATGCAATTGCATGAGATTTGCAATAAATCATGACATTTGCTCTTGCTTTGCACTCATGTGACACACTTTTCCAGTTATTTATACTCTATTGCTTTGAGCAGAAGAGATCACTCTCCTGTACAGAGCATTACAACATGTAGCAAATCTTAAGGAACACAATTATGATTCTTTAGATTTTTTAGTTGAAGTTTTTTTTTTCTTCTTTTTTATGAGTCATTAATCAACTGTCAGAGCAATCCCACAGGCCACCACTTGTGCAAGTCACTTCCGGAGTAACCCCAGTGTTGATTAATGGACATGGCTAAAAATATCAGAACAATGCAATTGTGTTTAAAATTGTCATCCCAAACACAGGTCCCCAGTGGCTTCCATGGTAAACGCACTCCAGTGTGGAGAGTAGGGTGAAGAATATTGTTCTCCCCGAGTTTCCGATCAGGCATTTTGAACATTGTAATGCACTGTATACAAGAGGGAGGAAAAAACTATAATCCTATCCCTAACCCTAACAACAGCTGTATTGATCACTGTTTAGATCAATTGAACAGAAATGAAATCAATAAACTATACTCAACTATGTTCTAATTAGTTTCAAATATGATATATCATATTTGAAACTCATTAGAACTTTTTTTTACTGTATTTAACAATAGAGTTAAAAACATAAAGCTTTAAATGTTATCTTTGTGCCAAAGGTATCAAAAAAACACAAGCCCAAGCCACGAGTATTTAAGTGAGATATATATATATATATTTAAATCAACCTGATATAATTGCTCAGGATAAAGAAAGCCAACATGGTTAAGATTTCACAGTTCACTCTCTTTCTCATTTTCATCTAATTACCTTCCCATTTCATTTCCATCAGTGATATGGCTGGGATTTTCCTCGTAACACCCTCAGTGTTGGTGGAGGTGCTGCTGATAAATCACACTGCCCATTAGGACTGAAAAGGCTCATCACCGCAGCTCTAAAGCCAGGATTTATAAAGATGTCTAGGCTGTATAGCACACTTGTGGACACCATAATAAATTCATGAGCACATTGCCAAGACAAACCACTTCATTATGGGGAGGCCGCTGGCCATTAATCTCAGCCAGCCGAGATTCTATGGGATACTGAGGGACTAGGCAGTGCTAAGCTCAGGCCTAGAGTTACCCATTTCATTATAGATTCAAGCGGCCTTTTGCTATCCTGTCACCTTTTTAAAGCATCCAACACACCTGTGAACAGAGCTCAGCTTTGCACAGTTTAGCCACGATCATCCTGTGCTGTTTCTGGGGAGGGTTTTAATTGGAATGGTAATGGTCTGATTATGTATGTATGTATGTATGACTGTATATAAAGCGATGGAGAAGAAAACCTCCAGGAAGATGGCAAAATGAAATTAGGAAACACGTCGGAGCAGCAGACAGGCTTTTATGGAAGAATCTTGGGGAGGCCTTCATCCAGCAGTGGATTTAAAAAGGCTCTCTCAAAAATGTTGCAGCTAATTATTTTTTAAAAAAAGTTCAGCCTATCGATTATTTTTCTTATTTATTATAAATGAGAGAGAGAAATATTCATATTTACCACTGTATAATCGTGCAATGATATTTAATAGGAGTGTGTTTACAGTGTACACCAGATATGATTTATTTTCTTCCTTACACAAGTTTACCACAGTATCTTTGGAGGGGTTTCCTCATCAGGTCTAGGTTTCGAATCCTGCTCAGGTTCTAAGTGAAACGCGCTTGGTGGTTTCAGATCCCTGTGGATAGCTGTCTAAATCACACATTTGGGTCAGGAAAGATGTTGTTTTCCACTGTGCACCGTATAATATCAGAAAACTATCACACAACAAAGGGATTAAACAATGTGAGTGGGTTTACTCTATTGAAGATGAGCCTGGTATAGGTCACTTTTAATTAGTACCATACTCATTTATTTAATTTATGAGCTCGTAAAATCTCTCTACATAAGTAGAATTATTTTCATTCCAGCGCACATCCATATAAAACAAAAGTACAATCCCTGCAGACAGAAATGCATTTCTGGAAATGTCACAGATGCATGCATTAAATATGCTAATGACTGCTATTTGGCATCTGTACATTAAACAAAAGAAAATGATTTGAACTGATACAATAATAATATAGCTGAGCCTTGGTTTACTTTGTGTTAATGTGCATGTAGAAAAACTAACTGCAAATTAAAAGTGTCTGTAAAATAAGTCTTCTACAGTAACTAGAAGAATTAAAAGTTTACATTTATTGGCTGCTTTTACATATTTCATGCCATGCAAGCACTTCGATATGTTTGTTATGCAATAAATAAGTTGAATGAATGTGAAAAGGATACTGGGCTGAGGGGTATCTATGGTAAGTTTCATCCCAGTGGAGTTTAAACACTTTATAAATAAATAAATAATTGAAAGGGTGTACTCAGTGCTGCAGCACAACCCTGCGCCCTGGAGTCCCAGTGCAGCTTGAGTCCTTAAACCGGATCATTTGCCTCAGCTTGTGCTTCGCAAAAGCCATTCAGCAAAAGATTATGGGCCTTTAAGTTCCACCCAGGCCTGAAATATGACTCGAGGGCTTTGTAGAGTCAGAATTCAGAATTACTCAAGAGTACTGCAGTCAAGAAGCAGTGAAACTGCAGTGACTGCATTCAGACATCAGCGCCTAGTGTGGAGAGATCAGGCCGGGCAAACACGAGAATATATCGGGGAGTGTCTGGTGCTTCTCAAACCAACAGGTCTTCAATCTGTGGGTCATGAGACACACACACAGAGCTTCTCAAAACCCTTCCAATGAGTTGTTGCGATTGCTTTTATGGATCATTTCATTTACTGCCTCTAATATTCAGTTATTCAGTGAAGTGGAGTCACCCGTCTAATGAAATTTTAAAGGCATTGAATTAGCTATGCAAAAATAATCATTATCCAGCATAGCAGAGGACAGGGGGAGGCGCTCAATTCCACTTCTTATGTTGAAAATGAAGACTTCCTTTCATTCCCATTGGGGGCGCACTGAAAAACAATACATCCAAATGCTAACAAGTACCAGGCCCCTTTCACATTCAGCTGAGCTGATTTCTCATCTCAATCAGCAATGTGATACCTCCGGTTTCATGTTTTGTAATGAAGAATACACCAGACACCCACAACATGGAGCAAAGATCAACCCTTTAATTAGCTGCTAATTAGGCACACTTTAGCAAGTAAAATGATTTGCTTTTATTAAAAAAAATTATTTTTAAAAAATCAAAAACAAACAAGCATGCATAGGTATAGAAGCTGCAAATTGATGTAAAACTTGCACTGGGTTGCATAATGCATGAATGAACTGCATCTGTACCCAGCTGAAGGGAAGCTATCACAGGGCACCCACCCCAACTTATATGGCTACTAATCCCTGCTTTCTATCTCAAGCATTATTATGTTGCTTTCCTTTCAATTTGGGTTGCAAGTGTAAAATAAAATGAAATACCATCAGGACAGTAAGCAAACTGAAGAATTCCCATATGACGGTCATGTGTAAAATTATAAAACCCATACAAGGAAAGTGTATTTCTGTATTGAATTCCCTCTTTAAAATTGTGGGAAGCAGTTTCCAAGATATAGCCATCCCTTGTAATTTGCGCAGGGGGGGTTGGGGGGGTTGATTAACTTCAGTGCACCATAATGAGACTACAGTATATTATACATGTATACAGCATAGTGTAAAGCACAGTATATGGTTTTAAATTCAGTAAATTCTGGAAGATCCAGAGCTGAGTGACTGTAATTGAATCTGAAACCCGCTTCTTCACCTTATATTGAAGGCCATTATAATAAATGGTACAGTAGAGGATGAGTGACAAAGACTTGAAGTTGGGTCACGGGTAAACCCTTTTAAAACATGCCCTGCCTCCTGACCACACCAGCTCTATCCACTGGAAGACAGGGGATTTGAAGGGGTTATTGATTCATCTACTATTGTATTGATCTTTTGAGGAAAGGGTTGATTTTTCACACCATGCTGTAGCTCCCAGGTATTAGGTTAACAGCAGGGGTCCCAGAGTGTATCTACTTGTCCCTGAGCCAGTCTTACGGTAAATGTTCACAAGTTTCAACTCCCATTTATTTCCATATGCAGAAACCAGTTTACAGCACAGTACATGATTTAAGAACACGTGTATGGAAGTTACATTAACATATACAGAAAACACCCACAACACACAATAACTGTAAAGTGCATGCTTCTACAGTATTTAATGAATATCATATGTAAATGAATAAGTTATATTCACACGGTACATGTTTGTTATGTACGGGTATTGTTTAGAAATGTATTATTTTTATCAATAATTCTAGCTTTTTTTTATTTTAGACACAGACTTACATATATGTATCTGTTCAAACATTTTAATAGAAGATCATTAACCACTTAACATCTTTACACAGTCCCACCCTAAAAGGAATGCATTTTAAATTAATCAATGGTAAAACACCACAACATAAATCAACACTTATCAATAGCTGATCGATTTATGTACCAATATCATCACTAAATGCATCTTGTCCATCTTGATGGATGTGTAATGAACCAGAAGAAACTTCAATACAAAGAACACCACCAGCGTATCAGGATCTATATTCTGCAAATGAATGTTCATTATATATACACCAGTATTTTTTTCCTACTAAATCAATTAATTAAATCAATTAATCAGTAGGTTATGTTCATAGCATAGTATTAGAAAAGTCCAACAGTAAATGTACTAAATAAAAAAGTCATATAAATGTGTAGTGCTTACAGAAAATGTGCTGCATCAAAAAAGAGTGAAAATAGTTGCTATAAAATTGCATCCCTGAAGTGTTATAGAAGGATATTATCTTTAAATATTGAACAATTTTCTATTTGGGTAATTTGAAATTTGTAGGGTATGAATAAATCACTTTGACATTTGTCTTTGCACTGTAAACACTTCAAAACAAAGAACAAAAACACACATACACTACAGAAATTAGATTAGTTTAATTCGAATTTGATATCTGAAAAAGAATGGACTTGTCACAAAAATATTAAAACAGTTAAAAAATAATTCCACCATACTTTCTTATCACCCCGATGCACTTTTAACAACGCAAGAATGTTGTGAAAGTTAAGAGGAGAGCTTCACTGCAGGCAGATGTTCAGAATCACAAAAGGTCACAATACATTGCTTTTAGTGCCTACAGACCCAAACAGACCCAAATGCAAGTTTCAGAACATGAAAAATACTGACAATAAACAGACTGGGTAGATGCTTATTACCTGTTGGCAAGACTTCAAACTGCTTTTAGATTTAGGAGGGAGTGTTTGCTGAAAATAAACTGCTGTAAAATTTTTCCTTTTTTGAAAAAAAAAATTGTTAAGCATAGAAATATAATAAAATCCCCTTTTTTCTCGTAGGCTGTCATTTAAGCTCATTAACATATTAACCTCTACACGGTCCTGAATGAAAGGCTCTGATGAATACCAGACAGACAAGAGTCTTCCTACGGAC